>NC_068361.1:29699117-29992119 GCF_020536995.1 Dreissena polymorpha
AGTAGTAGTAGTAGTAGTAGTAGCAGCAGTAGCAACAGCAGCAGCAGTAGCAGCAGCAGTAGCAGTAGCAGCTGTAGCAGCAGCAGTAGCAGCTTTAGCAGCACTAGCCACAGAAGCAGCAATAAGAGCAGAAGCAGGAGTAGCAGCAGTAGCAGTAGTAGCAGTAGTAGCAGCAGTAGCAGCAGTCGCAGCAGTACCAGCAGTAGAAGCAATAACAGCAGTAGCAGTAGTAACAGTAGTTGCAGCAGTAGCAGTAGTAGCTGCAGTAGCTGCAGTAGCAGTGGTAGTAGTAGCAGTAGTAGCAGTAGTAGTAGTAGCAGTAGTAATAGTAGTAGCTGCAGTTGTAGTAGTAGTAGTAGCAGCAGCAGTAGCAGCAGTAGCAAATAACTGCATAAACATTGCATGCTGTGCATTTTCCTGATTTTTCATCAAGAGTCAGTAACATGAACTGGAATTGTTATCTCTTTTAGGTATTATCTGCCGATGGCAATGTTGAGTGCGAGCTGCACATCATAATTATGATATTGGTTCTTATTCCATGAACAATGAAATCAAAACACAATGCTCTATAATTTAGATTATGTAACTTTTTCAATTGTTTATCAGTCTATTAACAACCATTTATTGTAATAGCCTTACATATAGATGATACAAGTGCTGTTTATTCATAGATAAATAATTGATGGAACTTGAAAATAATTTGATCTGGAAATTTTTTGAAAATTGGGAACCTTGATTCTGAATTTTGTCAAACATAGTTTTGTTCCGTCAATATAGGGTATCATGTTTTACGTTCATTATGTTATGGATTTTGTTGTTCTTCTGGTTTAAAATATATAAATAAATCACATGAAGAAAAGAGAAGCTAGTTGTTAAAATTTTATTTATTATTATATAATTATATAACACAGCAAAACATAACTGCAAGAATGTTGAGTGGACAAATTATTAAAATAAAAGTATCGTTCAACCCTGTACAATAAAATATGCATCATTTAAAATGGACAAATCATAAATTATTACATGTAACTGTGTCATGAATCAAAAGTAAAGAGCATTTAGACGGCAATAATCTAATTAATGCATGCGCCTAAATTGTTTTACCAGATTGCATGTTCAGTCCACACTAATCAGGGAGACACTTTGCGCTTTTGTCGTATTTTTCTATGAGCGAAAATCCAGTTTTGGCATAAAGTATCGCACCTGATAAGCCTGTGCGGACTACACAGCCTAATCTGGGACAACACTATGTACATGCATAAAAATCTCTCTTTACACAGCGAGCCTCAAGTATTTATTAAATGATTAATTAAGTCTTCTTACATGATTATTTTAAGAAACACTCAGAAATCTTTCAGTAAAACATGATTTATTTGATAGCAGGCGCAGGAAAATTAATTCAACTTGAAGTAAAATTATTCAGGAAATGTACATGAAGTTCAAAGCTTAACTCAACAGCACTGTCATTTCAAGCAATATATCGAATAAATGTCTTGTTACTCGATAGTGTGCACGAAAATCGTCGATATTTTCTGGTATTCCCATGTAATTTGGTACTGTATGATGTTCTTGTTTTGAGAGAGTATACTCAAAATAGTTAGTATACTGTATTCTTAAATAACCCATCCAAACTAAAGCGCATTCCATCACTTACCCTACCAAACATGCGTATTACAACTTCCGTTTCCAGACTAAAGTAAGCGATCGAAGTCGACCCTAGTTTACAGTAAAGATGGTATAGTTTTACGGCAAACGAAGTTAAACTCCTTGCCTCTATTATAGATAATAGCATATAAAAAATAAAAAAATAACAAAAATATGGGCTTCCATCCTGAGCTTAGAACCAGAAGAAAACATGTGTTTATTGCATGGAATTTCAGCCGAATAAACATCTTAATGTGACTTGAACACGTGGGTGTAAAATAGAGTGAACCGAAACGACCATACTCGCAACAATCACGCACCAATGACTGAATTTTGACTCCTGCTCTAGTAGTGTAATTATTACTGCTGCAGCTACTACTACTACAACAACTACTTCTACTGCCAATGCTGGTGGTGCTGGTGCTGCTACTGCAATGCTACTGCTACTATTACTTCTACTACTTCAACTACTAATAAAACTACTACCACTACTACCAGTCCCACTACCACTACCCCTATAACCAGTCTCACTACCACTACCGCTACTAACATCACAACTACTACTACGACTACTACTGCTATTACTACTACTGCTACTACTACTACTCCTACTACTAATACTACTACTACTACTACTACTACTACTACTACTGCTGCTACTTCTGCTACTACTGCTACTACTGCTACTCCTGCTACTCCTGCTACTGCTACTACTGCTGTTACTCCTGCTACTGCTGCTACTGCTACTACTAGTCTGCTACTGCTGCTGCTGCTGCTACTGCTGCTGCTGCTGCTACTACTACTACTACTACTACTACTACTACTAATAATAATAATAATAATATTAATAATACTGCTACTGCTGCTGCTGCTGCTGCTACTGCCGCTACTGCTGCTACTGCTACTGCTGCTGCTGCTTCTGCTATTGCTTCTACTGCAGCTTCTACTTCTACTACAACAACTACTACTACTGCTACTGCTGCTGCCGCTACTGCTGCTACTGATGCTGCTGCTACTGATGCTGCTGCTACTGCTGCTTCTGCTTCTACTGCAGCAACTACTACTACTACTACAACTTATAATACTACTACTGCTGCTGCTACTGCCGCTACTGCTACTGCTTGTACTGCAGCTACTACTACTACTACAACAACTACTACTACTGCTTCTGCTGCTGCCGCTTCTGCTGCTGCTACTGCTGCTGCTACTGCTACTGCTACTACTGCTGCTACTGCTGCTACTGCTGCTATTGCTGCTGCTGCTACTGCTGCTGCTTCTGCTGCTGCTGCTACTGCTGCTGTTGCTACTGCTGCTGCTACTGCTGCTGCTACTGCTACTGCTGCTGCTAATGCTGCTGCTGCTGCTACTCCTGCTGCCGCTACTGCTGCTGCTGCTACAGCTTCTTCTGCAGATACTACTATAACAACAACTACAACTACTGCTACTGTTGGTGGTGCTGCAACTGCTACTACTCTGCTACTGCTACTATTACTACTCCTGATTCTGCTACTTCTAGAACTACTACTACCACTACCACCAGTTCCACTACCACTACCACTACTAACACTTTCACTAACACTACCTTTACTACTACTACTACTACTACTACTACTACTACTACTACTACTACTACTACTACTATTACTACTACTACTACTACTACAATTGCTACTACTAATACTGCTACTGCTGCTGCTACTGTCGCTACTGCCGCTACTTCTGCTACTGCTACTGCTTGTACTGCAGCTATTACTACTACTACAACAACTACTACTACTGCTACTGCTGCTGCCGCTACTGCTGCTACTGAAGCTGCTGCTACTGATGCTGCTGCTACTGCTGCTTCTGCTTCTACTGCAGCTACTACTACTACTGCTACAACTACTAATACTGCTACTGCTGCTGCTTCTGCCGCTACTGCTACTGCTTGTACTGCAGCTACTACTACTACTATAACAACTACTACTACTGTTACTGCTGCTGCCGCTACTGCTGCTACTGATGCTGCTTGTACTACAGCTACTACTACTACTATAACAACTACTACTACTGCTACTGCTGCTACTGATGCTGCTGCTACTGATGCTGCTGCTACTGCTGCTACTACTACTACTACTACTACTACTACTACTACTACAACTACTACTACTACCACAGCTACTACTACTACAACTACTACTACTACTACTACTACAACTACTACTGCTACTGCTGCTACTACTACTACTGCTACTAATATTACAACTACTACTACTACTGCTGCTACTTCTGCTACTACTGCTACTACTGCTACTTCTACTACTGCTGCTATTGCTGTTACTCCTGCTACTGCTGCTACTGCTACTACTATTGTTGCTACTGCTGCTGCTACTGCTACTGCTTTTACTGCAGCTACTACTACTACTACAACAACTACTTCTACTGCTACTGCTGCTGCCGCTACTGCTGCTACTGCTTCTGTTGCTACTGATGCTGCTGCTACTGCTGCTTCTGCTTCTACTGCAGCTACTACTACTACTACTGCATCTACTAATACTGCTACTGCTGCTGCTACTGTCGCTACTGCTGCTACTGCTACTGCTTGTACTGCCGCTACTACTACTACTACTACAGCTACTAATACTGCTAATGCTGCTGCTACTGCCGCTACTGCTGATACTGCTACTTCTGCTGCTGCTTCCGCTACTACTTCTACTGCAGCTACTACTACTACTACAACAACTACTACTACCGCTACTGCTACTACACTGCTACTGCTATTATTACTACTCCTGATTCTGCTACTACTACAACGACTACTACCACTACCACCAGTCCCACTACAACAACCACTACTTCCAGTCTCACTACCACTACCGCTACTACTACTACTACTACTACTACTACTACTACTACAACAACTACTACTACTACTACTACTACTACTACAACTACTACTACAACTACTACTACTACTACTACTTCTACTTCTACTACTACTGCTACAACTGCTGCTACTGCTGCTGCTGCTGCTACTGCTGCTGCTGCTGCTACTGCTGCAATAGAGGTTACTGCTGCTGCTTACTCCCACACCGGTCGACAAGCGACAATTGCGCGATATTGGCTCGATATATCGTATTGAACGTCGAGAGAATGTCGTGTTTCGACCTAGGGGTTTTTAGGTCGACAAGCGACAATTGCGCGATATTGGCTCGATATATCGTATTGAGCGTCGAGAAAATGTCGTGCGTCGAGAGAATGTCGTGTGTCGACCTAGTGATTTTTAGGTCGACAGGCGACATTTTCGCGATATATCATATTGACTGTCGACTGATTTGTCGTGCATCGAGAGAATGTCGAGTGAATGTCGAGTGTCGCGCTCGAAGGTCGACACACGACATTCTCGCGACATTCAAGCGACATTTTCTCGACGCTCAATACGACGCGCGACAAATCAGTCGACAGTCAAGATTTTCTGCGAATTTTGTTTCTAAAACCCTGCGCGATATGTGACACTCAAATATTGATTGTCGCATGATTGTCGCGCGTCGTATTGAGCGTCGAGAGAATGTCGTGTGTCGACCTAGGGGTTTTAAGGTCGACAAGCGACAAGTGCGCGATATTGGCTCGACAGGCGAAATTCTCGCGATATATCATATTGATTTTTTTTTCTAAAACCCAGCGCGATATGCGACACTCAAATATTGATTGTCGCATGATTGTCGCGCGTCGTATTGAGCGTCGAGAGAATGTCGCTTGAATGTCGTGTGTCGACCTCGAAGGTCGACACGCGACACTCATCTTGGCCCTATCCGGATTCCGTAGTTTATATATATCCAAAATTCGATTTGTCATTATTTTTAGGTCGTATTCGTTTGGGGTATGCGTATTTTGTTGCATCCATATGGTAGCTAATCCAATGTATTCGAGTACATGTAGTTCTTTAATCTGATAAGCCCAGTTCTTGCCGGCATATGTATTATTACTTTCAGCATCGCTCTCAAGCAAATTATAAATAGATTTGGTCAGTATGTTATTGTTCGGATCAATGATTTTTAACCAGTATTTAACTAATGTCAATTGGCGTTTTACATACATTGGATATCTGCCTAGTTCCCTGTAAAGTCCGTCTAGATTTGTGGATTTTCTGACCTTAAGTATCTTACGTAGAAGTTCACAATGTATGCGTTGGATATCTTTTCCTTCATGAAAGCCCCATGTTTCGGCCGCGTAATTTAATTTGGACCCAACTAGACTGTCAAACAGTCTACACTTTTTGTCTATAGTTAATTCAAGTTGATTAAATACTGAAAACAAATTGTGTAATGCGAATTGTAAATGTTGAGCGATATGTTTTTGCGTACGGTTCAAGTCTCCGTTTTTGTAAAGATTTACCCCTAAATATTTAAATGAATCGACAATATCTAATATTGTGTTATTTAATGTAAAATTATATTGTGTATGTCTACCTTTCTCAAAAATCATAATTTTTTTTTTTTGTATTAACTGTTAGTTTCCACTCGTTGCAGTAATTTTCTAAATCTTTAAGTAGCGATTGTAGTGCGTTAGGCGAATAAGCGAAAAGCAGTATGAATAATTTAGTTGACCAGTTTGTCAATCGATTTAGAAGTACTGTTGAGTATATTTTCGCTGGTCATTTTATCCGCAATAAATCGTGTAATCGTTGAACAGTCCGTAATCTTGTATTGTTTAAGTGTTTTCAAGTTTTTATAAAACGTTAGAATACCGCCTCAATTTCACGTCTTTCCTTGTAAGTAATTCTAATAATAATTACAATAATTCAAAATAATTGTTTTTCCTTTCTGTAATTTAAAGATTGATTTGCTTATAAGGTGTATTTCATCGATTAATGGAACGCTTAAATTGAACTATGTATTGTATGTTTCTGTAAATATGTTTGTCAGATAACATATACCTGTGCATGAATCGCTAAAATCGATATGTATTTTACGCACAAAAAAATAACAAAAGCAGCGGTATCGACAAGATATGCGCAAAAACATATAAAAATACTATACCGGAATTGGCATCAGTTATATTAGCACTTTTTAACACACTGTATAAAAAATGGTGAATATCCAAAATCCTGGGGTGAAGGAATTATAATACCTATATTCAAGGGAGGGGATACAGAGGATGCGAAAAACTATAGGGGTGTCACCCTAATTAATATTCTGGCATAGGTGTCCCCTCCCGACGTTTTTTTTTAATTTAACGTGACAATTGACGTTCTGTGGTGCGTTATAACTCTTGAGAAAAACAGCGTCAAAAGAAGTCATTTCGTGCGCTATGACTCTTCAAGAAAACCCACCAGCTATAAACTGAATTATAAAGACATTTTTTAATAATTGTTTTAAAACTTTCCCTCAAAGATAATAAAATCCCGACTCGAACGATTCCCCAATACATCCGTATCAACCCGACTCTATTACTGCATACTTACTACTTTTCAAGTTTCTAATCATTACCCGATAATCCCATTTTTAAAAGCACTTTCTGGTAAATATTGACGAAAAAAGTGCTCAATAATTTCTTTTAAAACAAACATTGCCATTTTTCTTAAGTATCAAATAAATTTCGGCATAAGTGACAATTTATAGATTTGATGAAATATTGCCACTGAACATGCGTAAATCGCTTGACGTGGTGTGTGCTTGTTAATTCAACGCTCAATACACCCACGCTTTCTGTGCACATGACGCGACGTTGAACATGCTGCATAATTTTCGCGCCCTTTTTTATTGAGACAAAGGGTCAACACAAAATAAATTATCACTGTTTATTTGAAGCAAGAATCTGTTAACGTACATTTACATTCGGAAGTGGGTTTCGCCGGGTGGTTTCGGATTACAAATTTAATTATGCTTATTTGAGACTTCAAGAAAACATGAACAGTTGCGTAATGAATTCAACGATAATTTGTTAAAACGCTTTACGAGTCGATTAACTGTTTTGACAGTATTATTCATGAAATGCACAACTTCCACGAGGATTATAGCCATCATCAGTCTTCTTAGCCAAGGTTTCTGTGGCAATTGCATGTACGTCACGAGTCGTCTGCACGATTTAACTGCAGGTAGTGCTTGCCTACGAGCGCTGTTATGGCGTACGATTTGGGTCGAAAGTCAACAAGACCTACTAGGTGAAAAGAGAAACGTACGTCGACGTACAATATGTACGTCGACGTACAAAAATTGTACGTCGACGTACAAATATGAAATACACTTCGACGTAGATATTTGTACGTCGACGTTTTTCTGAGCATCCAATCAAAACACTCTTCTCTTGAACCGCTTTTCCTTCAGATTTATTCATAATAAATGTTCAAAATCTCTATTTAAATTGAGGAAAAAAATTACATTAAATTTGAAACAGAAAAGAATTAAAAATAAGTATCTACTTGACGTTATTTAATCTAAAATCGTTTTATGTTATGAATATTATCAATTAACTGCTGTGACCGGACTAGTCCATTTCCGGTTTCTGAAAAATATGGCGGACGTCGAAGGTTTTCGAGAAGAAGCAACTCGCATTGTTCACTCTTTATGTAGAAGTTTAAGGACGCAAGATACAGATGCAAATTTATGTGAAGCTAGTCTTAACACTTTGACAGCGTTAAATCGGAATGCACGACGTATGTGTACCCGTTTTCCCATTTTTGAACGGTTGTGTGAGATTCTCGACTCGTTGATGTCAACAATTGAAGATCGAAAGAGGATAGTATTTTCTCTGACCATTTAAATAATTTTCGATCCCATTACTTGCGGACCATTTGTTTATATTGGCCGATTTAGAGTACAAACTGTTCAGTTTAGAAATTTCACCTCCCCGCCCTAACCTGGTGACCAACTGGCACTGGCAAATAACAATGAGACACATTCAAGGCCATTGACTGAACACAGGACAGGCACACTGCTATATACCTATATAAAGCCTATCTATCTATACATACTTTCTAACTCCCCCTTTCGGGTATTATTTACAGGCGATATTATTGCCTATAAAACACTTGTCCAGATTTGATAAGCCAATAATGATTACCCACCTCTGGACATTAACGAGAAACGTATTGAAATTTTCGGAGGTGGTGCTCTTGATATTACTATAATTTGATTTGTGTTATAACTTTTGTTGATTTAATCTTCAGAACGCTGCAGCATCTCGTTTGTTTCTTCGCCGCAAAACAGACTACAACCCGAGGCAGACCACTTTACGTCATTAGTCGAGAGCAGCTGGAGTATCTAGTTGAAGCGGGCTTCAAACGACGAGCTATTGCTAGTCTGCTTCATGTGTCAGATTTAGTTATTAAGCGCCGCCTCAGGTATGTTATCCAGTCAATTGAATAACAGTGTGTATACAGGGTGTCCCAAAAACCAACGCCACTGTAAAATGTTTATTTTTTCTTAACTAAAATAGGCACAGGTATGCCCTTTTAACACATTATTATTGAATTTCAAATGGGTATTGGTTTGTTACCTTAAGTGGCAATATGTAGATAGTGATTTCATTTTTTGTAAAATGAGTCATTTAGTACTTCTTTTACAAATTAAAATCAACCTAAAATTCATATTGAACAACAGACATTCCCAAAAGTGCTTTTAATCCACAGGACATTTCTATGCCTGGTTAACGTTTCGGGCCTATCCTTGACAGTTTGAATGACATAGGCGACCATGTTGTCAGGGCCCTCGTTTTGCACTTTTTATAACCGAATATCGGCAGCTTCCCCCATGAAAAACATACTTTTCAGCTAAAAAAAAATTATTTTTATTTTTTTACTTCTATATCTATGTTGCCAGCTGGTATTATGCTGCTAACCTTTGTTTAAATGTATATTTATGTAAATAACATTATAATAAAGTTATTTTAGTGTTGAATGGTTGGTGAAAAGATCTTCTAAAATTCCCCTTTTCACCCAAAAGGATGCGAAATTCCCCATCATGAGGGATGTGGGTGGCTTCCCCTGGCGGAAAGAGAGGGCCCTGGCAGTCAATGTGATTAAAATCATATCCTCAAAACCTCTACGCTGTGAGGATCTGATGACGCGCTGAACTAGTCCATCTCTACGCTGTGAGGATCTGATGACGCGCTGAACTAGTCCATCTCGGCCAATCAGTGCCTTTGTTAATGAATCCTGTGTAAATGATTTGAATCTACCAGTATTTAACGTGGAAAAAAAATTTTAATTTTCAGACTTAAGTGCTTATCTAACCGAAGTGAAGATGAAACATGTTATATGTATTTGAATGATTATATCGATTCGGTAAATCTGATTGTTTAAAATAGAAACAATCTCAACTCCAGATCTGGACTAAGGGAAGATCGAGTACTACAGTCAGATTGCACTGCAATGGGAGCCACACCACATCTTGATTGCTGCAAAGGCACAAACATACCTGAAAAATCATATTTTCTCCCTTCTCAGTGAGATATATATGTTTCATATTCCCTCAAAATAAACAAATATTCTCTATTATATATTTTCAGGACATATGGTATAAGCATCAGAGGAAGGTACTCGAGCATCTCCAACGAGGAACTTGACAATCTGGTCCGAGAGATAACAAATGGCAATCAGACACTTGGGCAACGAATGGTTCAGGGACAACTTCAGAGTCTAGGACATCGGGTTCAAAGACACCGTGTTGCTGACCGTCTGATCCGAGTCGACGAAGCAGCCGTAGCCATGCGATGGTGTCACTCGATTCGACGAAGGGTGTACAATGTTGCTGGTCCAAACTCATTGTGGCACATAGATGGAAACCACATATTGATAAGGTACAAAATTACTTAGTCTGCTTAGTCAAATGATAGAAAAACCTTGTAAAGATTACAGTTGCCGCTTTTTTGCTTTAATCTTCATTATCTTTTGTCAAAATATTTATCTTAATGATATTGTCAAGTTCAAATCTGAGTCATGTGGTGTCAATAACTATGTCAGTTGGTCAAATAATGGAAAAAACATTTTAAACACTCAAGAGGCCACAATTTTGCTTCAATCTTCATCACAATTGGTTGTTACAATTTTTATTTTTATTTATTTGGTCAAGTTTGAATTTGGGTCATGTTGGACCAAACACTAGTTCACTAGGTCCAAGGATTGAAAAGCTTGTAAACCCTCACATTTCTATGCCAAAACACTCATTCCTATGGCATAGCATTTTACAAATACAGTCTTGTTTAAGCTTTTCTATTTTGTACTGCAGTAGTTAACTTTGTACATTAAGCCAGAGTGCATTTTAAATGTTGTCTAAAACATATTTTGTGCAATTTTGGTGTTGTTTGTAGATTGAGGGGGGGGGGGGCATTTAAATATTGCTTTATTTGCCCAGAATATGCATGACATTGCTCAAAATTCACATGATCATCAATGTGTCAAATGTAGACTGTCCTCTGAACGAGCAGGACTTCACAAGACTAGAACAAACTGTGAACATTGAAAGTGATCACCAGGGTGTGGATTGTTTCTTGGCATGTGTGGAGTTCTGCAATTCTGTGTTGTGACCAAGATATGATAAACATGAAACTGTGTACATGCATGTCAGATAAAGATGTTTATATACTCATGTCGTGTTTCAGCTATTGTGGCCTAAAGCAAAATAACTTAATAAGCTTGACATTTTGTACAAAATTAAAGTTCTTACAAGTGGAAATTATATAGATGTTTCTATTTCCCGAAACTTCAAATTTTTGAAATAGTTTATGTTTCAAGGAAATCTTTTCATACAGTAGGAAAAAAATAACCATGGCTGACAGAAAATTTGTTAAAAATGTTAAAGAAATGTACAAAAAAATATAACAAAATATAGGAATAAAAGAGAACTGGATATAATTATCAGTCCATTTAATGAGTTAGTTGGGAACTAGATACATGTATGCATAATAAACATCCTTTTATGAAAATCATTGATAAAATAAATGTCAAAAGGTAGCGTAAAAAGAGTCTCGAACATGGTCAGTTTTATTTTGAGAAGATTCAAGGACTATTATGTACACAAACATGTTTGTCATTGAATACCATGGCTTTAAAATCAATGTTCAAAGTTTGACCAACTTATCTTGCATAGTTTTTGAGATATGATGTCCTGAATTAAATCACTAAAACTGTGACTGGTGGGACAAAAATGAGAAGTTACATATGAAGTATCAGTTATTAGTGTAATGGAATTCTTGCTCTTTTATAGCATCATATATACTGTTCTTTATGGCAGGAAAGGACAGTAATCTTGTACATTAATTTTTGAAAACTAAGACTTAGTATAAAAACGTAATATAATGTTGCACTTCCTACTTAATTTATTGCCATTTGATAATTCAGTATTTTTTACTCAAAAGTACCTAGTAGATCTATATTTTTCATTATTTTATGCAAGATGAAAACCAAAGCAGGAAGAAAAATAATTTCAGTTGAAATATTTAACAGTTTATTGTAGATATTGTTAAGAATTAATAAATACATAAATGTGACTGTTGGGACATGTTCAATTGCATTAAGAGCATTATGTTGTGTGTAGTTATGCATATTTTACACTACAATGTAATAAAATTAAAATAACAGAGGTTTGGGAATTATTTTGACCACAAAGTAATTATTTTTGGGCCCATTAAAAGTTTGTGATCTGTGTATAGTAAATCAGCCGTGACTGTTGCGACAAAAAGTATCTAAAGTTAGTATGATGAATTTATAAACCTGAAAGGTCAAAGACCAGTCTTATTCTCTCAATGGCTGTTCAATGAACACAATGACATGCATACTCATGTTTAGGGTGATGTTAAAGCAGACAAAGAGGCACTTTAAACAGCCGTGACTGTTGGGACAAAAACCGTTAACGTTGGGACACATATTTCATGCAATGTACAGTTGTTACTTGTCAGCATATAAGTTTGACTGAAAAATGTATACCTGTGCTAGGGTCTTGAGAATAAGTGAAGATAGCATTTTCATAAAAATCTGATATCATCAAACAGTGAGAATTAGAAGAGACACACCATCAAGCTGTGACTGTAAGACAATGGTGCTTAACGTCAAGTGAAATAGATAGGTTACATACATTTAAAGGCCCCCTTTATTGTTAATTTCATGCAATATGTAATGAAGGTATGAAAATGCTCTTTTAGACTCAATTGAGTACATTTAAAAAAAGAGGGCCTGAAAGGCCCAAAGTCGCTCACCTGAGATTAAAAGGAACTGACCTGTTCTGTGCAGCCCAAGATGTCATTAGAACAAAATGTTCTTACCAACTTTCTTGACTAGTGAACACCCTGGCAGCCACGTTTTTCAACAGACCAGAAAGATTTTCATACACATCCGAGATATCATTTAAACAAACATACTGACAAAGTTTCATGAAGATTCATAAGTCCATATCAGGAAAAATGCTCCGCCAGCTGGTGGTCATGTTTTTCAAGCAACTGGAACCAATTTCGATCTTGTTCAAAATATCATTGGGACAAATCTTCTGACAAAGTTTCATGATGATCGTAAAATAAATATTGCTTTTAGATTGTTAACAGGGTTTTACTATAGCCATATAAGGAAAAATGCCACGCCCCCATGGCGGCCATGATTTTCCACCAACCGGAACCATTTTCGAACTCATCCAAGATATCTTAGGACAAATCATCTGACCAAGTTTCATGATGATCGGACAATAAATGTGGCCTCTAGAGTGTTAACAAGGTTTTACTAAAGCATGATATATAGTCATATTAGGAAAAATGCCCTGCCCCCTGGTGGCCATGTTTTTTAAGCAACCAAAACCATTTTCGAACTCATCCAAGATATCATTTAGACCAATCTTCTGATCAAATTTTATGAAGATTGGACAATAAATGTGGCCTCTAGAGTGTTCACAAGGTTTTACTTTAGCCCTATATAGCCATATTAGGAAAAATGCCCCGCTCCTTGGCAGCCATGTTTTTCAAGCAAACGTTACCATTTTCGAACTCATCCAAGATATTATTGAGACCAATCTTCTGACCAAATTTCATGAAGATTGGACAATAGATGTGGCCTCTTGAGTGTTAACAAGGTTTTACTTTAGACATATAAGGAAAACTGCCCCGCCCCCTGGCGGCCATGTTTTTTCACCGATCTGGACCATTTTCGAACTCATCCGAGATATCAATGAAACCAATGATTTAACCAAGTTTCATGATTGGGAAAAATTGTGACTTCTAGAGTGTTCTGAAGGTTTCTCTATAGCCATATAAGGAATACTGCCCCGCCCCCTGGCGGCCATGTTTTTCAATGGACCGGAACCATTTTTAAACTTAACCAACATATCATTTTGACAAACATTTTGACAAAGTTACATGAAGATTGGGCATCAAAGTGACTTCTACAGATATAACAAGGTTTTTCTTTTTTTTGACGTAGTGATCTACTTTTTGACCCAGCATGACCCAGTTTCGAACTCAGTCGAGGTAATAATGGGACAAATGTTCTGACCAAATTTCACGATGATCAGACTATAAATGTGGCCTCTAGAGTGTTCACAAGGCAAAATCTTGACGACGGACGACGCACGAGGGACAGAAGGCGATCACAAAAGCTCACCATGAGCACGTTGTGCTCAGGTGAGCTAAAAACACCTAAAATTAGCAAATGCTTGTTATTTCTCTTGAAAATGACTTTCTAAGATCGACAGATAGTCTTGCTACAGTATAAATACAAACATAATTTAATATGATACTATAATATTTTTTAAAAGCACTTCTTATTTAACAAAAAAATAAATGTCACTCTTAAATGGCATTTTTTGCAAGTTTAGGCAACTTTTAAGTTTCCTAATTTCCAATCGAGTCGGCCGATTAATCTGAAATGTTCAACACAGAAAGAGCTAAACCTATGAAAATGAAAACATAATCAAATATATAATTGTAAAAAGAAACTCTTCTTAAACATGTTGTCTGTCCGTTAAACATTTCACACTTAATACTATAGTTCTTTCAAACAATATGATATATGTTTGTATGAAGTTGATATCTTTATACTCAATGTATGCTTCGGTCAGTTTGATGGACAGAAACATACACACAGATGATGAAGAAGTGATCCATATTGTGACTTTTGTCGCAGCTACTATTGTAGCCGGTGACCCGAAAATCCTAGTGTTGAAATAAGTAACCAAACAATTTGTTAAGGCATATGATCTATTTTTTTTTTAATTCTTTAAATAACTTGCACATTTTTTGGGCAATGCATGTATGTATGACCATATTCCATTAAAAAAGTTCAATACAATTTATTACATCACTTGCAAATACTTAACATTTGAGGAAAATAGTAACTTTTTAACATATTGATAAATGATGGCTGGGAAGTCTTAAGCTTTAACAGAAGATTTTTTAAGCTCCAGTTAACATAACTAAATAATTATTACAAAATAATAAAAAATAAGGGTAGATATTATTTCCTCCCGTTTATATAAAGTATTTGCAACAAATAAAAATATACACACAAATATAATTGTATTTCTGTCTAACAAAATAAATAGAATTGGGGCCTGTTGACAGATTTTGGCATGTATTGAAGTTTGTCATTAAATGGTTTATATTGATAAATGTAAACATTGGATCCCAAATGCTCCAGTAAAAAATATAAATAAATAAAAAAAAAACAATGGACAAAATTTTCACAAAACCAGGTTTTCAAAAAAATATTTATAACTAGAGAGCTTTGTCACAGACGTGACGTATAACCCCACATGCGGCATTGACACAGATTATTTTTCATGCTGTTTTCACAAAACTAGAAAAGCTTATTTATGGCGATTTTTAAGAATTATTAATCAATTATCATTTATGGCCATTTTGACCTTTGAACTCTTGATTTCTTTGGCATGACACGCCGTCCATTTACTGTGAACAATATTTATGTACAGAGTCATTTTAAAATCTCACAATGAATGACATAGTTATGGCATGCACAAACTCATATATGGCCATTTGTGACTTTTGAACTGCAAGTGTGACCGTGACTTTGGAGATATCGACGCTATTCTTGAGCATGACACACGGTCCAACGATTGTGAACACATGTACCGAGTAATTTTAAAATCTCATAAGGAATGTCATAGTTATATTGCCCGGACAAGATCATTTATGGCCATTACTGACCTTTGAACTCACAGTGTGACCTTGATGTTGCAGATATCAACGTAATTCTTGCGTTTATTTGAAACAACTTTTTTTAAAATCTATGTTTGGACAAAATTTCATGATGATTAGGCATTAGTCTTCAAGAGTGTTCACAACTTATTTTAACTATATAAATATCAGGACCCCCCCAGTGGCCATGTTTTTTTTTAACTGATCTGAACTATTTTCGAACACAACCGTCGTTACAAATGTTCTGACCAAATTGCATCTAGATTGGACCAAATAAAGACTTCACATGTTTTCACTGTATACATATAGAGAAAACTGCCCCGCCCCATGGCAGCCATGTTTTTTTTTACTGATTTAGACCATTTTCGATCTCGTTCAAGATATCAATGAAATCAATTTTTGACCAAGTTTCATGATGATTAGGCAAAAAATGTGACTTCAAGAGTGTTCACAAGGTTTCTTTATAGCCATATTAGGAATACTGCCCCGCCCCCTGGCCGCAATATTTTTCACGGGACTGGGACCATTTTTGAATTCAACCAACATATTATTAGACAAACAATTTGACAAAGTTACACAATGATTGGGCAACAAATGAGACTTCTACAGTGTTCACAAGGTTTTCTTTTTTTTGACCTTGTGACCAAGTTTTTTGACCCAGCATACAACACAGTTGACAGTCTCCATAACATATAGACATGTCACATAGCACCAAATCTTGATGAGTTAATTAAACGCTCAGTGAAATACAACACAGGGTCCTCAACCATCGGCGTCAGATGCTTGAGAGTTACACATAGTGCACATGTGTTAACCCTTTCCTCCAACCCAAACTCTATGTCAATGAGCTTGTGGAAACCCACAGCCGGGATTTCTGATGATCCCGTCATCCACATGAGGACATCATGTGGCTTCAGGGTAATCCCGTTGACGGTGGCCCCATCACCCTTCGTCGCCTGAATAAATCTTACAAACTGCTGGCCAGTTTCCCGGTCAGCCTCCTGGTTGATATCCTGACGGTACTTGAAGTTAAGCAGACCTCTTACATCAGCAGCGGTGCTTCCCACCGCTGAAGAGACAGCACAGCTTCTCCTCCCTCACCAATGTCAGCACATTGTGAGTTCGTAGACCTGGAATGACAAATTGATTTAATGCTACTAACAGTCATTTTATAGAGCTGTCAATCACACAGTTACATATTTAATAACACATAGTGTCTAGACATATGCAGTTGATTCATAAAAAGCATGTGCTTTAAAAAACCCAGTAATGAATATTATGCAATTTAATAAATAAATCAACCACACATCTAATATATTGGCACTAAAGGCAGTTTAATCAAAATGTTTGATTAAAAATGTTTGATTAATACATGAAAGCTTTTAGGTTTTTACCAGCACCAATTTCACTATTTTTTATGTTTAATTGAAATTCACTTGTACAAATGTGTGTTTAATTTGAATTAAAATCAATCATCTATTGACTAGCCAGCTTACAAAAACATTACATTTAGAGGAGCTTTGTTACTCATTATAATAATTATATCCATTACCTTCAATGAACTGGTCCACTTCATCTCTGCAATCCAGGACCATGTTGCTCACAAGGGCGGACTGCAGGAGGGGGATGTGGTCTTTTTTGAATGAGTTACACGGGAGGATGAAGCCTGCTGCCTCTCGCTGGTCGTAAATGCTGAAATACAGCTCTTGTAACTCTCTGTCTGATCAGGCATGTGTCATCTGAAATTATACGTCTTTATTATATGATCTATTTTACAAAGTTTTTGACTCAGATGGACTGCATTTAACTCATTTCAGCCCAAACAAATAAATTTTCATCAAGAATTGACTACTTCAAATTGTTATCCTCTATTTATCAAATTATGTTCAGCTATATTGCTATTACTCATGCAAATAATATTTGCTATTTGGCTAGGGTGTGTGAGGTTAGTAAACTGTGTAACATTGCTCAGGGTTTTTCATTACATTTTATACATTTCTGTCACTGGTTGTAGTTCAGGATCTGAATTTCCAGTCCGATAGTATTTGTTTTTGTCGGTACAACTGCTTGCTGAGTTCCCGCCAAAACAGATACTCGAGGCCTGGATATTCTTGTCTGAGTCTACAACTAATGATATTTTTTTCTTGCATAAATATTTAACAAGTAGTAAAATGAAATGATTTACAGCTGAAATGGAATATTTTAAATAGTTTTTATTATGGACACATATTCTTAGAAGCGTGGTATTATGACATCATTAAGAGAAAGTGACAAAACACCATGACATTAATGTCGAATACAATGTTCTGATGTAATTTTAATGTTTTAACTGCTTACGAGTCATCCTCCATCCCCCTGTGCCAGACAGGTTTTCCTAGCATGAATGAAGGCAGTGGAATTCTCAATCAGATATGCAAGAATCATAGGTCTTTAACACATATTATAATATTTACCTTTTCAAGTGTTGCTACCATCTCTGGATTGAGGTCATTTGGATTCACACCATTTGTTCTGATGTAGAGGATCTTCTTGACATAGTTTTTCCTGAATGTGAGGCGCCCAGGAGAACCTGAAACACCAAAAACGAATAATAAATTTGAATACAATAAGTGCATTTACTCATCATAGTTGTCTATAATTTCTGAAAATGTCCCCTTTGGTAGCACAACATGCAACCAAGAAATAGAATTAATAACAGACCCAGTTTGATAGGGTCTGTTCATATGTGGTTATGGAGAATGCATCGCCACTCACGCCCATAAGCACCGGTTTACAAGGTATTCTACATTAACAATAATGTGTACATTATTTAATCCCATATGACCAGAAAAAAACAACTAAATCAACAGGCCAAGCAATATAATTTCATTAATAATGTGACACATACTTTAATTTGTAAACTGAATTTGAGTTCAGTATTTCTTGCATTACACTTTTATAAATTTTTAACTTTTGACTTTCAATGACAGCTTGATATTTTATGCATTATTTACATGCCAACAACAAAACTGGTCTATAGGATATATACAAAGAATACTACAATAAAAATTACTTAATTATTTAACAGACATAATAAGGTTCCTAATCTAGATGATAAGCTTTACCTGATGTCAGCGCTGAATGGCTGAACTGGTATACAAGGAGGGAAAAGAATTCGCGACGGAGACCACCGAGATCAACACCCGCCTCACCGATGAACTTGATCTGGAGTTTGCTGCTGAGGTCATCTTGTGAGTACCGTATGGTGCCTAGGGCGTCTTCCATGACATGGTTTCGTCTCACCTCCAGGAGCATAGGGTCTGTAATGGGACCGGTGATGCACGTACTGGCTAGTTGTTGGAGCCGCTCTCTGGCAGTATCTGCTATACGGCTAGGTCTGCAGAAAGATACTTTTTACTTAAATCATATTCAAAATCTCAAAAAACGTTACATTTTGATCAAAAAAGCAATTTCTATTTTTACAAGGATCTGGTAAATTTCAAAATACAACAAAGCAGATATTTAATCGATTGACCATTTATGAAACTGCCCCCATCTGTTTATTAACGCTGCTATCAAATAATTGTTTCGCTATCGGCTATGATCGATACTGTAAATGGGCAAAAAGAAAAGGATTAACAGTGACATGGTACCACAGATGTGTAGTAGACAGGGGATATGTAAAACTAACTTTACACACATAACAACTGCGTATTGCAAAGTAGACATATTGATATTTGTAATGAGTCTAAATTGTTTAAAAAGTGACTGCTTTTTTCCAATGATAATTTAATTTCAGATATTGTTTTCTCTAGTATCTTCAATGCAATTGAGTAATTAAATAGTAATTAAATTGAATGCGTTTTAATTCCCTTTTATTATTGTTTAATTTGAGTTACAATGCTATGACGTTAAATATTATTTACACTTAAATGTATTATGAATATTGCTGGGCCAAGTGTGAGGTTGAGCGCTCTATAACCAGGTTTAAACCCCCAATGCTTTGCATTGACCGTTCCAAGGCGGTGACCCCAGCTTTATTCATATTTTGTGTTTATGTTGGTTTGAATTGTGCTGTATTGTGCTGTTTTGTACTGTTTGGGCAATCGGTCACTTGCCTTAAATAAAGGACCAACTAATTGTTTTTAATGAAAATTCAATACTGCTCCAGCAGCTGGAGTTTCACTTCTTTATATTGACATTTGCGACCGTACATGACGGTAAATCGTGGAATATATGGTCTAAAGCAAAATAAGCGTGATATTTTTGTAAAAAAAGTTCATACAAGTGGAAAATATATATATGTTTCTATTTGCCAAAACTTAAAATTTTATGAAATAGTTAATGTTTTAAGGAAATCTTTTCATTCAGTATGAAAAAATTAACCTTGACTGACCGAAAATTTGTAAAAAATGTAAAAAATGTACAAAAAATTATAACAAAATACAGGAATTAAAGAGACATGTATATTATTATCTATCCATTGTATGTGTTAGTTGGGATATAGAGAATAAAAAATATAACTACTTTGTGCATGATAAACATCCTTATATGAAAATAATTGACAAAATAAGGATGAAAAGGTAATGTAAAAAAGTCTTGAACATGGTCAGTTTTATTTAAAGTAGAATCAAGGGCCATTCTGTACACAAACATGTTTGTCATTTAATACAATGGCATTAAAATCAATGTTCAAAATTTGACCAACTTATCTTGCGTAGTTTTTGAGATATGATGGCACGAATTAAATCACTAAAACCGTGACTGTTGGGACAAAAATGAGAAGTTACATATGAAGCATCAGTTATTAGTGTAATGGAGGAGATTTTTTGCTCTTTTATACATGTACAGAATATACTGTTCTATTTGGCAGGAAAGGACGGTTATGTTGTATTTTAATTTTTAACAAAATAAGTATAAAAACGCAATATTATTTTGCACTTCCTACTTAATTTATTGCCATTTTATACTTTAGTATTTAATCAAATGTACCTAGTAGATCTATATTTTTCATTATTTTATGCAAGATGAAAACCAAAGCAGTAAGAAAAAAAAATCTGTTAAAATATTTAACGGTTTTGTGAAAATATTTTTAAGAAATAATTAAATATATAAATGTGACTGTTGGGACATGTTCCATTGCGTTAAGGCCATTATTTTGTGTGTATTTATGCATATTTTACGCTGCAATGTAACAAAATTATAATAACAGAGGCTTGAGAATCAGGTGGACCACAGAGTATTACATTTGGGGTCCGTTAAATGTTGTGATCTGCATAGAGTAAATCAGCCGTGACTGTTGGGACAAAAAGTTTATATATTTAGTATGATGAATTGATAAGCCTGAAAGGTCA
Organism: Dreissena polymorpha; assembly: GCF_020536995.1. Lineage (NCBI taxonomy): Eukaryota > Metazoa > Mollusca > Bivalvia > Myida > Dreissenidae > Dreissena > Dreissena polymorpha. Next base: position 29,720,207 of record NC_068361.1, read on the forward strand.
AAGGCCAGTCTTATTCTCTCAATGGCTGTTCAATGAAGAGAATGACATGCATGCTTATATTAAGGGTGATGTTAAAGCAGAAATAGAGGCACTTTAAACAGTCGTGATTGTTGAGACAAAAACCTTGACTGTTGGAACACATATTCCAGGCAATGTACAGTTGATACTTGTCAGCATATAAGTTTGACTGAAATATGTATACCTCTGTTAGGGTCTTAAGAATAAGTTTAGATAGCTTTTCAAAAAAATCTGCTATCATTGTCAAACAGTGAGCATTAGAAGAGACACATTGTCAAACCGTGACTGTTGGGACAAATTTGGTGCATTTTAGGACACAAATCTCTAGAATTCAGGAAATATTATGACAAAGGTTAGGCTACCATCTTTAGATGGTGCCTAATGTCTAGTGAAATAAATAGATTACATAGATTTAAAGCTGTCTGTATTTTAAAATTATTTTTTGAAATTAAAACAGAATAAAAATATGATTGTAAAAAGAAACTTTTCTTAAACATGTCTTCAAAGCCTGGCCTCACTGAAAAAAGGCTTCACTTCTTTATATTATTTTGCTTTAGGCCAAATAATATATTACGCAACTAATATTGCTTCTGCAATTACGTGTTACTGTTAATTATAAGTAATAATCAGTATTAATTACCAAGATATCAACATGCCTCTCCGATAACAAAATCAATGCCACTTTGTGTCTTCCATTATCGTATCGCGCCATCGTGAATGCCAGATAAGGCTTCGAGGGGAAATTTAATCTTCTGATCTTGGCTGAACTTCTATTTTGAGTATCCTTATTCACAAATAGCCATTCAATCCGACCACAAACTACTCAGGTCTCAAAACATGAATACACTTTTTGGCTTAAGATACTTGTTATAATTATTTCCACATATTTTAAAGATTTTGGAACGTTTCAATTAGAAGATGTAATGTTTGGCTGTTTTGTGATGAAACATATAATGAGTTCAGCATTTTAAAATATATAATTATATTGTCCGTTTGATTAATGTATACTATTAGACTTATTATTGGGATATTTGGTTCATTTGAGAAAACGTGATCAGGCCTATTATTGTTTACTTGTGACGTAAGATAAGGTGTTAAACAACGTCTCTTTAATGCTTCTTATAAATTGTTTTCTTCAATGAATGAGGCCTCCTCTTTAAGAATACTTTTACATCGTACATTGAGAACGTTTAATAGTTTGCATAAACATTCAAGCTACTTAATTTAAAAAGTGTTAACATTGTATTAGGACTTCTTAATTAGAAGCATATCTATACTCTGAACGGTGAGCCGTGTGGAAGTAAGGTTGGAGCCCAATAAAAGCACCGTTGACATGAAAGGCAGATATTCAACATTACATGGCGCTGAAATATTATTTGTTAACCAAATTCTTTCAAAATGCCAATTGTGTCACGAATACAGCCCGCCTAGTCTCCCTTTGTTGAGAAAATATATCTTTACTTTAATGATATTTTATTGCATTTTCTTTCGTACATGCATTCATACAAATATACACATGATGCATAGTGCATAGAGTAGATATAATACAAATTGATGTTATCGAATGTATAGAAAAAAGCAAAAGGGTTGGGTCACAAGTTTTAACAACATTAGATGATGACCCTTTCCAGTATTTCCGATTCGGTAAATAGGGACATTCAAAGTGCATAAAGTGAGTGTTATATTAGCAATTCAGTAAGTAAATAAATAGACTTTAGCTGACGACAAAAACATTTGGGAAAATGTATTAACATAAGTAAGTGTCATTCACTGTTTTACACTCCAAATGGTTTAGAGAAAAAATGTTGACTAAGTTTAAAGAGAATGTTATAATATAACAATTAACTGAACTAAGCATATATATATATATATATATATATATATATATATATATATATATATATATATATATATATATATATATATATATATATATATATATATATATATATATATACACAAAAGAAGTGAAAAAAAAAATACAAAATTAATTAATTAATTAATTTATTAATTGCTCCACAACAAAGAATACAAAATAACAATAAATTGCTCCACACAACCCGACTCTACGAACTACAATATAGCACATAATCTGCAGCGAAACTTCTTGAACTCTGTTGAATAAGATGAACAAGCGAACAACATTGAAAATGTGTTTACAGTCAAATATTTAAATTATCCTGTTTGAAGTCTTGATATATCGTTGAACTTCCAAAAATAACACATTATTTTGGTTATCAGTTAGTTCTGGGATACCGTATAATAGTTTGTTTGCATTAAGAGTGTGGTATGGACGAGTGTTGGTAAAAAGCACGATACGTTGCTCGGAGAAAAGAGGACATTTGAAGAAGAAATGATCCACGTCTTCGACAGGACCATTACAAGCGCATTTTGGATGGTCACGTAGGATGTTTAAGTGTAAATCGGAATTTAAGTCGCTACAGTGGTTTCTTAGCCGTGCATGTAGAATTTGTTGCTTACGTTCGCCAACAAGAAAATACGAAGGAACTATAGGAGGATTGTACTTCCGCTTTACTGCACTTTTAAAACTAGAAAGCGTTGATAAAACCTTGTATCTATGTCATGTTCGTTCCATAACTTAAGAGACGAAGGAATAGTTGAATTTGAGTAAATCGCAAGTCTACGAGCGATTGTTGCATAGTCGCCACGATTACGTAACAGGTTGAATGTTATCTGTTGTGGCTGGGAAAATATCGTTTAAATATTGTGGTAAGGCACCTTTATTGTGTTTATAAACTAAAACAAGTTTTTGAATTTTCCGTCTGTCATCGAGAGAAATCCAACCAATTTATTTTAAAAGTAGAGTAATTTTAGTTGATCTTGTTAGTCCTGTTACAATACGAGCTGCATCCAATTGAATTTTGTCTAACAGTTCTTTTTCGTATTTTACGCAGTTGTCCCAGACAATGGACGCATACTCTAACAAAGGTCTATGATACGAGACGCATATTTGATTGAGTGTTTCCCGATTAAGTTTGTATTTTAGCATTCTCATGGATCCAAGTATTTGGGAAGCTGATTTTGTAATATTGTCAATATGTTTGTACCACGAACCGTCTTCACTTAGCGTAATACCGAGATGTTTATGGTCTTTTACAAAGGATAAATGGGTTTGGTCGAAAGTTAAATTTGGACGGTTTTGACTTTTCAAGAGACTGAAAAACATAACTTCCGTTTTCAAGGGATTAAACTCGACGAGCCATTTCTTTGCCCATTGGTTTATACAGTCTAGGTCATGATTTAAAACACTCTCAATAAAAGCTGTAACATTTGAGGAAACATATAGTGAAGAGTCGTCAGCAAAAAGGCGACTTATGCTAAGAAGTGATTCAGAGATATCATTAACATACATTAAAAAAAGAAGATGCCCTAATACAGAGCCTTGTGGAACGCCTGCATTGATATTTAAAGATCGGGAAAACGACGAGCCAATAAAAACTTTCTCAGATCTATTGGACAAGTAGCTGGATATCCACGCAATAATATTTCCTTAAATCAGAAAACCCAAGTTCTTTCAGTTTATGTATAAGAGAAAATATATCTTAGTATTAACACGAATGGTAAAACCATTTGTTCTATATCCAACCAGAACAGGATTCAGAAAACATTTGGTTACATGTTTAATGACGCAAATCACGCGTATGGGGTAGTCTTCATTCAAATGAATTCCAAATAGAAAAAGGTCTGATGAATAGAAAATAACAGGTTACTTCTTATCGTTTAGTCATTTATCAGGCGAGACTTAAATAAAATAACGGCGAGACTTGCCGAAAGGTTATTTCATTACTGCCGAGCCTTATTTATTACATATATCAGGAAGGAACTTGTTTTTTTGTTTATTAACTATAATAAAGTTACAATTATATCTACGTCCCCATTTTAAAAGAAACGAGCTAATTCGTTGAATTGATATCTCCCACAAAATAAATATTTTATACGGAGACGCGTTAAGCCCATGGTATACGCTATAATAATTACAAAACAATAAGTGTATGGGAATTATTTATATAAATTGCAATTCTTCTCATTGATATAAACACACCCATGTAGTTACATGTAGACATGCTGTATCGTAGCTGAGATATAGCCCTCAAAAGTACCATCATAGAAAAACAACAAACGACCATAACTCTTATTTAAGAAAGTGAATTGTTGCGGTTCTTAATCATGGCACTTTTACTCATAAATATCAATATACCCACGTTATTTCATGTTAAAGTCTTGCCATGTATATGGGATAAAGCGATGAACAGTTGCATCATAAGAAAACAAAGTGCAAGAACTATTCTTAAAGAAAGCGTTATTATAGTTATTGTGCATGGCACTTCTCCTCATCGATATATGCACACTATAAAGTTTCAATTTGATATCTCATATAGTTTCTGAGATATAACCCTTAAAAGATTTGTGACAGACGGACGGATGGACTACGCCAATTCTACATTTCTCCGTCTCTTTGGGGGATAGCAATGAGAAATCTGTATGAAGCCACACTTTTAGCTGAAATGAAAATGATTTTGGACGTTTGATGATCAATTGTGCTAAATAGGTGGATATTATACGTTTTGATGTTTGTAATGCTTTTTGTGTCTAAAATATTTTACACATTGGTAGCATTTTTTAGTCGTATTCCTTTTTACTAAAAACGATAACTTTATATTTGATTCCGAATTATGTTACCTACCTCCAAACATCGACTGATATAACAACTTCCTGTTGAACTAATATACAAGTATATAATATTTACCTTACTATATATAGTAACAGATTTGTACAGTTTTTCATGTCATTATCACGATTGCGGGGTCATTATAAATAATCGGCCCTGAGAATGTGTGCGCGTGACGTTCAACTGGGAAAAACTGGCGTACACATTCAGTCTTAGCCACAAATCAACGAAATAATCAATCAAAATTAGATTAGTTAATGACAGGTAGCACGGATAATTCAAATATCGATTGAAACTGGAACTCTTCTTCACATTAGATTGATGCCTCTATTTAAGCTTTAACAGGATTCACCAAACAGCAACATTTAAAAAGTAAAAGAAACACTTACCTCTTTGACAACTTTAATCCGATGCTTATAATAATAAAATAACAACGATGTGCTATTCTTGTTTTGTAATTATATCCGTTTATCTATATTTATTTTGAATCACACTTTTTTAAACGATTGTAGCGAATGCAAACCACTGTCACCAAAAACACGATTTACAAAATTGAATGACTTGTCGGAGCGTTAGATGCTTCAAAAATATCTAATATAAACCTTTCACGTTCGAACAGCTAAAACTGTTTTTCGTCACAGAAATTACGTCATAGAAATACGTCATAAATTGCGTAATCAATTGTATGAAAAGAAAAGTACGGAAAGCTGGTTTTGTAATACATTTTTGAGACAGAACAAAACAAAGATAAACAAAACAAAGTAAGATATATATTATAGACGTTAATACACTGCTGAGCCGGGCCGGGCAGTGATAATCGGCCCCATGTCGCAAACGGCCCTCGGGATGTTATGCTCTCTGCGGGCCGATTATCACTGCCCGCCCCGGCTCATCCGTGTATTATCCTCTAAATATTAGGTCGCATCATAGGCAGATCGTTATGTAACAGTATAATTAAGTAACATATCATTGTGTTAAGTCGATCAAAAGGGTCACAATTAAAATTAAGCTTGAATAATGTAAGAATTATTGTTTATTATTCAGCTGATAAACATTTAAATATATTTGTCTATTTCTATACCTTGCTTAATTGATTGTCTTCATATTGTTTTTTTTCCAGAGAACATATAGTGCCACATTATGAAGACAACGTGTTTAATGTATTTTGTGATAGCCGTTTACATGCAAGGTAGATACATTTTATAGACATTAAAATTCAAACATAAACGCCAATTTGGTAATGTGTATATGTTGTTGTTTTTTGTTCCATGGAAACTAATAAATACCATCGATGCCTTAAGATTAAAATATACTATGTATGTTGTAGATCAATGCACATCGGAGTGCATCCTTTCCAACTGTGAGTTTTGTACTTTTACTTTTCCATGGTCGCCTAAATGCATGATTTGCAAGAACGGATTTTATGTAGACCAAGCGGATGCGGGTTGTTGGCAATGCAGTGCTAACTGTACATCCTGCACAGACAAGGACACTTGCAATTCTTGTAAACAAGGATATTACGGTACGAAGTGTGAATTACGGTGTTCCACGGGTTGCCAAGAAAGATCTTGTAATAACACATCCGGGTCATGTTCATGTTCTGCAGGTTTCGCTGAACGTGTAAGGTCGGTTATTACCGAACTAATAATTATTGTGACGAATGCATTGACAACTGTATATCCTGCACGGATCGGAACACGTGCGATGCTTGTAAAACGGGATATTATGGTGCGCAGTGTCATTTACGATGTCCATTAGTCTGCCTAGGTAACCTGTGTCATATAGAAACCGGCACATGTATTTGCTCTGCAGGTTTCACTGGAAACAAATGCGACTCGTGTCAAGTCGGTTATTATGGAGACGAGTGCAGACCGTGCTCATATGGTTGCCAGGATGACTGTGATGGACATAGCGGAACTTGCTCGTGTAAAGCTACACATACAGGTCCGCTGTGTAATTTGCCATGTACACAGATCGACATGAAGTGTTCTGTGTGTAGTAGTTCTAGCCTTGAGACATCTGTTTGTACAAGCTATACTTATGGATATTATATTCATACAAACCGTACATGTGTACAGTGTTCAAATGATTGTGTTGAAGGTCAATGTAATGGTTCTAATGGACATTGTGAAAAGGGCTGCACATATGGTTTATGGAATCCAAAGTGCGACAAAAATTGCAGTGAAAAGTGTGACGTATGCAACCAGGATAATGGAGATTGCTTGAAGTGCTCATTGGTTGGTGTTTTTGGTGCAAACTGCGATAAGCCATGTAGTAAAACATGTAATAATGCTTCATGTCATACGAATGGATCTTGCACAAGCGGATGCATTTCTGATTACTATGGACCATACTGTGATCATCCATGTCCTACAAATTGTGCTCGTAGTGGTAACGCAACACGATGTTCCCATGCAACCAGTTCATGTCTGTTTGGCTGCAACGACGGATTTAAAGGAGAAGGCTGCATGGAAGGTAGTCAAATGGGTGATAAGTTGGTTCCTTTTTCCTAGTTCCTTATTCCTTTTTCGAATAAGGAATAAGGAACTGTTCCTTATTCCTTATTCACGCGTAACATATTTGTTATAGGGTTTTAAAGAACAATAATGCAAGCATTTCTGAAATAAATCAACACAAAATAACTCGAATACATTTACTTTATGTATTACGTTACATATCCATGTTTCTTTTCGCGCTTGCATAGGATTTCTTTAAACCGAACCGATATTTTCTAATTCGAATACTAATTTCACATCAACAAAACCTAAAGCATATACTATTATTTTACATGTAAGAGATAAAAAAATCAATCTTTCATAATTCATAATCCAGTTCCTTATTCGAGGCTGAATACGGAAAAAGGAACCAGTTCCTTATTCCTTATTCAAGCCGAATAAGGAACTGACATTTTCTTACTTAAACATCAATGAAATTGATCCAAAACTTACCACATATAAATGAACATATTATTTATATATTGATTGTATATGTAAAATTCTAATTGCAATACATTTCTACTAAGTTTTAAATTATGATTATCCAGTTCCTTATTCAGTGTGAATAAGGAATAAGGAACTGGTTCCTTATTCCTTATTCAAATCGAATAAGGAACTGGAATTTTCTTTTCATAAATTATAAGTCAACATCAACCAACGGGACGAATAACTCAACGAAAATTATTGTAAATGTATGTCGGGTGTAACACATATTTATCGCAGTACATTTCTGCTTTGTTTTATTTAATAATATCATAGTTCCTTATTCGGTTTGAATAAGGAATAAGGAACTGGTTCCTTATTCCTTATTCAAATCGAATAAGGAACGGATATTTTCTTACTGAACAAATAAAATAAATGAATTAAGAGACGCATAAATCAAGGACAATCACTGTATATGTAGGTTGGGAAAACAAAATATGTAATTATTACAGTACATTTCTTTTGAGTATTCTTGTGTAATGATAACCTAGTGCTGTTTTCGCCGCTGAATAAGGAAAGCGTAACCAGTTGCAATATCTAAAAATATCACTTATAACCACCGAGAACAGTACCATTTTGTCGGTTCTCACGACTTTTAATCGTGCGCCAATTTTTAAGGTGGCCGGATGTAACGTAGGCATCATAGAGCGAGGAAACGCGCTTTCGGAGATAGAGAATCTATTGAAATAAAACTTCCAAATTACAGCTATGTAAGTGTTGGTGTTTAATTGAAAAAAGCAACAACGAAATACAGAGGAATTTCTATGAAACTTTCCAGTCTAATAGAGGCACCGTGGCCGCTGCTTCCGGTTCAGTCTCGCTTTATTGTGACATCAGTGACGTCGCATTGATGACAACTCTGTCCGGAACATTGGCATTCGTCTTGTGCCGAGGTTGAAAGTCGCCGAATGTACAGTCGGTCTTCATGAGCGAAAAAACGCGTATTCGCACTAAAAATATATCAGAAGAAAACACACTTTTACAGCTAGGATGCACGCTTTTTCGTTTCAATTATAAAATAAAATAAAATATTGAGGCATTTCGATGAAACTTTTCAGTCTTATAGAGGCACTTGGACCGCTGCTTCCGGTGCAGTCTTTCTTTTATGGAGACGTGTTGAAATCATTTTGTATTTTTAATCATATCCCTTCGTAACAGTTTTCGTATGAAAACGGAACAATGCATCTAAAACATGTTTAGTTTTCAGCTATTATATAGTCTTGACCAAAGTTCAGGGTCAGATAAGACTTCAAGAACTGTACCAGAGATATAAGTAACAAATCTTACACAAACAATCGCCAATAATAACGAATATAAAGCTGTGCTATTCTAAAATGATTCGAATTAAAGTATCCGGAAGTATGGCCTCTGAATAAGGAATTGGGCGTAAAGTTAGTTCCTTATTCGGAAGCCTGTATTTCGCACGATAACTTTCGGATATGTTATATTTTAGATGGTGTGTGGGTTATTAAAGTTTGAATATGTTATATGGACGTATTCTGTCAGATTTCTTTTCATATTCCATGTGACGATACACGCTGAAAACAAGTATTATGAAGACGATAACATGGAAATAGTATTGCCTTACTCAAACATAAATTGAAATTAACCATATAATATTAAATGTCGATGAAAATCATGGTTTATGTAGGTTTGAAGTTAAAAAAATTTAATGCAATATGTTTCTGTCTAGTATTATTTAATAATAACACAGTTCCTTATTCAATGCGAAAAAGGAATAAGGAACTGGTTCCTTATTCCTTATTCAAATCGAATAAGGAACTGGCATTTTCATACTTACCAAACTATTAAAATGAACCAAAGAGACCAGCAAATCAATGGAAATCATTGTTAATGTAGGTTGGGTATAAACAAACATTAATTGCAGTACATCTCTAATGAGTTTCATTTAATGATAACCTAGTTCCTTATTCTGATTGAAAAAGGAATAAGCAACTGGTTCCTTATTCCTTATTCAAATCGAATAAAGAACTGCCATTTCCTTACACACACATACAAATAAAATGAACAAAGAGACCAATATATCAATGAAAATCATTTTAAATGTAGGTTGGGTACTAAAATATGTATTGTAGTACATTTCTAAATAGTTTTTTGCGTCATGATAACCATTTTTTTTGTGGTAAAAAGTAATCAGGTGCACTGTCTTCGGAACAAAAAGGACTGGTTACCACCAAGACCAGTGCTATTTTGTCGTTTATCACGACCTTTAATCTGGTGGCAATTTTGAAGATCGCCGGATGTACCGTTGGCATCCGAGATGAAGATGACGCGTTTTCGGAGATAGAAAATATATTTAAATATAAGCACTCAAGTAAAGCTGGTATACGCATTTGTTTATTTAATTAAAAAAACAAAATACGGAGGAATTTCTATGAAACTTTCCAGAGGCCTGTGAGTCGATGCTTCCGGTGCAGCCTCGCCTTTATGGTGACGTCAGTGACGTCGCACTGACAAGAACGCTGTCCGAAATATTCCACCAGCATTCGGTACGAATAAAGTCGGAACTGTTACGATAAGATCGGCGAGGGACTGTTTACCAAAGATGCCATCACCATTTTGTTGACCCCACAGTCAAATGTCGTGTTCTGAGGTTTAAGGTCGCCGGATATACCGTTGGTCTGAATGAGTGAGAAAACGCGTTCTCGCACTTAAACAAATCTATGAAGAAAAAAAACTTGTACAGCTAGTATGCGCGCATGCGTTTGAATTATAAAATAAAATATTGAGGCATCTCGATTAAACTTTAAAATCTACTTGAGGAACCTAGACCGCTGCTTCCGTTGCAGTATTGCTTTCATGTTGACGCATTGAAATCGCTTGCATTTTTAATTATATCCCTTTGTAACTGTTTATGTATAAGAACGGAATGGGATAGCTAAAACATGACTAGTATTCAGCTATCGGATAGTCTTCTACAGAAGTTAGGGTCAGAAAAAACTTCAAGAACTGTATCAGAGATATAAATTAAAAAAATCTTACATTAAAAATAGCCAATAATAACAAATATATAGCTGCGCTTTTCTAGAATGATCCGAATTTAAATATCTGAAATTATGGCCTCTGAATAAGGAATTGGCGTATAGTTAGTTCCTTATTCAGAAGCCTGGATTTCGGACAATCACATCACTTTCAGATATGTTCTATTTACTACGTAGTGTGGGTTATTTAAGCTTGATTAGGTTCTATGGAAATGTTCTTTTCTACTGTATATTATATTTTGCGATAAGCGCTGAAAATAAGTATTATAAAGACGATAGTAAGAGACTGGCCTTTTCATAATCCAACATAAATACAGTAACCCAACATTAATGAACGTCAATGTTAATCATGGTATATGTAAGTTAATTAAAAAAAAATACTTATTGCCGTACAAATCTACTTTGTTTATTAAAATGATAACCCAGTTCCCGTTTTTTGCTACTAAATAATGCACAAGTAACCAGTTGCTATAACTTAGGAAAAATACCGCTAGGCCTGATAATCAAAAAGAAAAGCGCGATTTCTTCGCTTCCTGTGACCTTTTATCTCGCGCCAATGTTGTAAGTTGCCGGATATACCGTCCGTTTGCATCCAAGACACAGGCGCTCGATGGCAATGTTTGTATTTTTTTTAGTTACCCGTTGTTTATTATAATGCATACACATACTAAATCAATAAAAATCTTCCAACAAAACGTCTTCTTAGACAAAAGATAGTTCGACTATGTATATAGTTATGTCAATATCAATATACATAGTCGAACTATCTTTTTTAAGACGACGTTTTGTCGGAAATGTTTCATTGATTTAGAATGTGCATGCATCAAAATAAACAACGGGTAACTAAAACAAACAAAAAACTAAACATGAACAAAAAAACAATAACAAAAACATTGCCATCAAGCGCCTGTGATCCAAGATCGAGAAAACGCCATTCCAGTGAAAGAACATCTGTTGAAATGCAAACACCAAATTACGGATTGTTTACGCATTTTTAATGAAACTTTCCAGTCTAAAAGAGGCACCCGGGTCGCTGCTTACGGTGCAGTCTCGCCTTGATGGTGACGCCAATCATGTCTTACTGACGGCAACGTTGTCCTAAATATATCTGATGGTCCCCTAATATATCGTTGGTCTGCACGAGCGAGAGATATTAATTAACATTCAAAGGGTTAATACAGTCAATTACACATTTTTTTGAAAGCCAGTACCCAATTCTACTGTAGCATAGATGTGAAAATCAATCATCCTTGTTTATTTGATTTTTAAATTGCACACCTCTTTTTTCTATCTTGTCCCCATGATATGCTTAGTCGAGGGAACGACTTACTACGCACTGCAATTAATAATTTTATACCCGTCCAACATATTCAATAATTTTCGTTGAGTTATTGGTCTCGTTGGTTCATTTTGATGTATAATTTATAGATAGAACATTCCAGTTCCTTATTCGATTTGAATAAGGAATAAGGAACCAGTTTCGATTTGAATAAGGAATAAGGAACCAGTTCCTTATTCCTTATTCAAATCGAATAAGGAACTGGATAATCCTCACTTAAAACTTAGTAGAAATGTATTGCAATTAGAATTTTACATATACAACCAATATATAAATAATATGTTTATTTATATGCGGTTAATATTGGATTAATTTCATTGATGTTTAAGTAAGAAAATGCCAGTTCCTTATTCGATTTGAATAAGGAATAAGAAACCAGTTCCTTATTCCTTTTTCAATCCGAATATGGAACAAGGTTATCATTAAATGAAACATAGTAGTGATGTACTGATAGTAGTGATGTACTGCAATTAATGTTTTTGATACCCGACCTAAATTTACAAGTTAAATTTATGAAAAAGTCAGTTCCTTATTCGATTTGAATAAGGAATAAGGAACCAGTTCCTTATTCCTTATTCGCACTGAATAAGGAACTGTGGTATTATTAAATAATACAAGGCAGAAATATATAGCAATAAATATTTTTAACTTCGAACCTACATAAACTATGATTTTCATCGACATTTTATATTATTTGGTTAATTTTAATTTATGTTTGAGAAAGGCAATACCATTTCCTAATTATCCTCTTCATAATACTTGTTTTCAGCGTGTATAGTGACATAAAATATAAAAAGAAATGTGACAGAATACGTCCATATAACATAATCGTGCTTAAATAACCCACAATACATCTTATATATTACATATCCGAAAGTGATTTTCCGAAATACAGGCTTCCAAATAAGGAACTAGCTTTACTCCAATTCCTTATTCAGAGGCCATAATTTCGGATATTTAAATTCGGATCATTCTAGAATTGCACAGCTATAAAATCGTTATTATTGGCTATTTTAATGTAAGATTTTTTATCAATTTATATGTCTGATACAGTTCTTGAAGTTTTTCCTGACCCTAACTTCTAGATAAGACTTTCCGATAGCTGAATACCAGTCATGGTTTAGCTATCCCATTCCGTTCTTATACCTAAACAGTTACAAGGGGATATGATTAAGGATGCAAAGCGATTTCAATGCGTCAACCAGTTCCTTATTCCTTTTTCCATACAAATAAGGAATTATGTTATCATTAAATTAAACTTATTAGAGATGTTCTGCAAATACTGTTTTTTTTACTCAACCTACATTAAAAATGATTTGTATTGATTTATTGGTCTCTTTGGTTCATTTTAATAATTTGTTCAGTAGGAAAATGCCAGTTCTTTATTCGATTTGAATACGGAATAAGGAACCAGTTCCTTATTCCTGTTTCAATCCGAATAAGGAACTATGCTATCATTAAATGAAACTTAATAGAGATGTGCTGCTATGAATGTTTTTTGATACCCAACCTCCATTTACAATGATTTTCATTGATTTATTGGTCCCTTTGGTTCATTTTAATATTTTGGTTAGTATGAAAATTCCAGTTCCTTATTCGATTTGAATAAGGAATAAGGAACCAGTTCCTTATTCCTTATTCAAACCGAATAAGGAACTATGTTATTATTAAATATAACAAAGTAGAAATGTACTGCAAATAATATTTGTTACACCCTACATACATTTACAATAATTTTCGTCGAGTTATTCGTCTCGTTGGTTCATTTTGACTTATAATTTATAGAAAGAAAATTCCAGTTCCTTATTCGATTTGAATAAGGAATAAGGAACCAGTTCCTTATTCCTCATTCACACTGAATAAGGAACTGGATAATCATCACTTAAATTTTAGTAGAAATGTATTGCAATTAGAATTTTCCATATACAACCAATATATACATAATATGTTCATTTATATGTGGTTAATTTTGGATCAATTTCATTGGTGTTTAAGTAAGAAAATGCCAGTTCCTTATTCGGCTTGAATAAGGAATAAGGAACTGGTTCCTTTTTCCGTATTCAGCCTCGAATAATGAATTGGATTATAAATAAAAACAAGCATGTTTAAATGTACAATATTGATTTTTTTTTATCTCATACATGTAAAATAATAGTATGTGCTTTAGGTTTTGTTGATTTGAAATAAGTAATCGAATTAAAAAATATCGGTTCGGTTTAAACAAGAAATCCTATGCAAGCGCGAAGAAGAAACATGAATATGTAACGTAATACATAAAGTAAATGTATTCGAGTTATTTTGTTTTGATTTACTTCAGAAATGTTTGTATTATTGTTCTATTAAACTCTATAGCAAATATCTTACGCGTAAATAAGGAATAAGGAACAGTTCCTTATTCCTTATTCGAATAAGGAATAAGGAACTAGGAAAAAGGAACCAACTTATCACCCATAATCAAATATCATATTTAATAAGCTTAATTCCTGGCTTCTTATTGCGTTATCTTTCTTAATCAAAACATTGTGTTCTAATAAAAAGGTATATGCGTTATTTGAATCAAAAATGATTCACACCGTGACATGAAAACGTGTGGTCAATTATGTGTTTCACTAAATAATGGAAGCGTGCAATGAATTGTATGCGCATTTTCATTTCGTTAACGTGTTATATATGCCAAAACAATCTTATACTTTAATAACTGACCATGCTTGTATTCGTAGTTCTTAATATAGACAACAATAAGGATACAGTACATGTAGCAGCAAAAGGAGGAGGAGTGGCAGCTGCCGTGATAGTCGTTATTGTGGTTGGCGTTGGAATATCAATATTCATTAGGCGGAGGTAATGTACCTTCCTGACATGAAATAATGCACGCAGCGCAGGTTTTTCAACCTTCAGTCACACACTTTAGGCTTTTAATCTGTCAAACATTGAAATCGTACAATCAAAGGTATGGTTACAAGTCCGTTTCGAAATCAGAATCTGGATGTTAATGATAGCAAAATAACAGGATATGTGCCGGTTATGTTTCAGAAATCGCACTATGTTGTACGACAATGTCGTCAGAGATACAACTGCAGAATGCCCAGAACATGCATATCACGGCATACATATGAATGGTAAGACCATATATACTTTATATTTGACTTTATGTTAAATATCTTTCGATATTCATCAATAAGTCAAATAAATTTCACTTGAAAGGGATCATACAATAAAGTTAAATCGTATAAAGATATTGGAAACAATAACATGAAATCAATATATAAGCAAAGATACCCGATTATAAATATGTTTTCTTATCTTAAATAGTGAGTGCTGTATCTGCTAAGCAGTGCTCAACAACTGTTGTAAGTACTGACTACCAGAACACGAGCGATCGTCTCTCGGAATCGCCACAACAGGCTGCAAATGAAGAACAGACGTATGAGATCTCTTTATAGATAAACGCGAACCTAAATTGTAGTTGTTATAGTGTTGTATTTGAAATACAAAGATAATGTATGATATTAATTATTATTAAAACGAAGCATCAATTAGAAAAGGATACGTCTACGTTCATAAACTGTCGTCATAATTAGTAGTATAGTCGGTTTAAAAGTAATACTTTATTGTTCAATACTCATCTATTATGTATCGTATTGTATGTATTGATGTATCATACCACCGCATTGATATCTGCCTGATATAACGTTGCCTGATATATTCTTTTATATCATGGTCAACATGAAGTTCTTATATCAGTCAATGTTTGGAGTTACGTGACATTTGCAATAAAGTCAACAATTTCTATCAAAATGAATCAAGTTCAACGAAACAAACAATTTGATACCAAGAACGGACATATTTTATTCTAGTTTAATGTCATAAATCACAAAAACGTTGTTGTTTTTTTAAATCACCACAGCCCGCACTACAGAAGTTAAATGACGTCATCAATGGGACAATAAATCTTAAATATCATATAGTCATTGCACTCGCAAGTTTTGCACAGAAAGTCAAGACAAAAGATAACTGTATACTAATCCTCAACTATTTAAACACACGATCTAATACTCGTATGTCAATATTGACACCATCATCAAAATGTCAATTTCAATACACAGCTCCAAAATGGCGTATCCAAACTATTCGATGAAGTGTGTTCTTCGAGTAAATTTGTCGCTGCAGTCCATTCCTGATCTCCAATTTAAGACGTTTATAATTAAAGCGGGTGTCTTCGCATTCTTAGTACAAACAACTTTTTCTCTATACGATGTTTAAAATAAGCGATTATTAATGTCATCTTTTCGAACGCCATTGCGACATGTATGTCAACGTGTAAAAGCCGGATCAGTAAAATCAGCGGGGATCCGTACATTTTAAATATAAAAAATGGATTGTTTTGTAGATTTTTAGGAAAATGTGGTATTGGTATGATAAACGGAAAAACAGGTTACTGTCCCATCGTTTTGTAATATATCAGGCTCGGCAAGCCTCGCCGTTATATTATTCTAAGCCTCGCCTGATATATTACAAAACGATGGGACAGTAACCCGTTATTCTCTATATATCAGTCAAGCTGTTTGGCATGTTGAATACACTTAGTAAACGTAACGTCTAATGGCTGTACAGGCCATACCTAAAGAACAATGTGATGCAATCGAAATTCGTTGAACACTAAAGATAATTACTACAAGTGCTATCGAAATATAATTATAAAGGACAACTGTTTGTAATACAAAACCATAAATGCTAAACTGTATACGCATCAGTCAATGTAAATTACATGTTCTAATATAGAATTTAAATTATTAGTTAGAACAAAAAGGCAAAAACTGACCTGCATGAAATGTTAAAGAAGTCAATACATATGTGGGTAGATGTATAGAAACTTACCTAATTTGTTCTGTAGAAATAACACTGCGCAAAATATCGGCGATGTCCTCGTGAATTATATACATATCACATTTTAACATATTACATTCAACAATTTAGAAGCAAATACTATTTTCTGCATGCAAGTAAACACATTTTGTTCACGTAGAAGCTAGACAAACGTTTTGTTTAAATGGAGACGTTGTACATGCCAATTTTATAAATCTGTCAGCTTTTTCCCTTTTAGTTATTCATTGAAACAAACACTGTTTTACTGGTTAAAATAATAAATTGTATTTTGGCTTCAAAAAATAATATGCCCAAAGTGTATATACTTAATAATTTAAAGATACATGTAAATCTTACACAAGTATGGTACCTATCGTTTGATACGACTCTACGCAAACAACTCAACTGAACATTTTCAGAAAACCATTCAAATGCTATGTACGAGTCTGATATAATATCTATGCGTAATTTGTAGAAACAACATGAATGTCTTAACTGCCAAGTATATATTTCTTTTTCGCATCATCTTATTAGCGTTAAATCGGTTGCTTATGTGCTGATCAACTGTTTAAAAACCTGTGAAAAATATAAATAATCATAATCATCATCATCAAGACCTTCATCTGTCATCATTTATCGTATGGCAACAACCACATTCAATAACCGCGTCATCATTGTCTTAATATAACCCCTACCATATTCATCACAACAAGTATCATCATGATAACGTTATTCATCACCGAAATAATCATCATAAATAGTACCATCATCATAATAATTATCATCATCATCATTATCTTAAGACACAATTAGTAATCTATGGAATTCCAAACTGAAAACAAATATGATAACTAATAAGAATGTGTCTGTAAAAATGTTTATTTCGATAAATCTTAATGCCTACAAGCATTCATGAAGATATATGCGTTTACCTATCGTTCATATATGTATTTATTCATTAAATACGCAGTTTTGTTTTTTAGCAGTAAATTCCATATATATATATATATATATATATATATATATATATATATATATATATATATATATATGTATATAAACAAAGTTTCGACAAATAGTTAAACAGAAAAGTAATCATGCAACATTTGTTCAATACAAAAGTAATTACTGCAACACATGCCAATGACATTTTGTAACATACAACCAGACGCTTCACAGAAAGAGTAACAAACAAGAAACTAATTGTGTTAACCATGTAGCGAACTGAAATGTTCCACTAAACAAGTTCAAGGTATATCAGGTATATGAAATGTAATCACGCATAAGATGTATGTATGGATTGTGTTGACGAAAAGCGCTATGCCTTGTAAAAGTATGCATCATTCAAATACTTGCTCTATGTTTACAATTGTGTAACGGATGAATTAATGGTTATTTTACCAGGCTGTTTAACATGTACAGCAACACACATACACAGCAGACTTAATCAATTCAATCGCGGGCTACCATATCGGAACGTTAAGTGCATAATATTATTTGGGCTCCAAAATTAAACGGGAATAACCGAGAATGATCTTAACAATTGGCCCAACGTATTTTAAAGATATTCAAATGCATGAGATTTAGGATATGTTCTGATACATTTTATCATTTAGTGCTAAACAATTCCCGAACTGCAAGTTTCTCTTTCTGTATCATCATTTCAACTCAAGTTGAGTTTCATTTTAAGTGGTCTCGTTGATTTCATTAAAGAAACGGAACAAAACGAGCTCGTGATTTAACACTAGTTCATGCAATCTAAATAATAAACTGAACACTCTTAAACTAATTACTAAATACCGACTTAAAATAGATTGGTTGACGCGCTTTAAAATGAATTTGCATATACTTGCTTAATTGTGTGTTTATCTGTGTGGTTTACATATCAACAACGGTTAATGCGGAAGTTAAATTAACTGCTGCTTTACTAGTGCGAAATCTTTTACACTAATAAATCCAACGAAATTTTAATATTCAGACTTAACTGTGAATGTATTATTACCATTCAGAAATCGTCGGTGGCGCTGCCGTATTCACGGGTATGGGAGTCTATCAAATTCGTTGTATGCTTATATTGATGCACAAAAAGGGTCAACTTCTGAAATTGTACGTTATTTAATTCGTTAACACGTTTCGATAATTTACAGCAAACATACAGGCAATTGTCTTTGCCATTGTTATAGAGTTTGAAATGTCAGTTCAATCGAGTCATTTAATATCAACTTCTATAGAAATTAGCATGTTTAATATGGTATCGCCCTATTATCGCATAGTTCGAGCTATTATACTCGCACACGTGTTGGCCCTGATATAGGAGTTGAGGTCTGCAAAATTTAATTGTCAGGGTAGTATACAGAGTTTGCTTGCAATGTTAAAGAACATTAATTTTTTAACAGGTGAACATTTCGTTTCTTGGAATTGTTACGTTTCTTGTTTTAATTTTTAACTTAAATTAGATTTATCATTTCAAATTCTATATTACTACAACAAATAGTAAACTTTAAATATGTATAAGTGGTCATGTCATGTAATGACAGACTATCGAAACAATCAAAGCAAAAGAACAGTTGGCGCGTTGTCTTGGAAATCCCTCGTTTTTGTTAAATGTCTTGGTGCATGTTGTCTCCTGTATTTTGAAGCTAATCCGTCTCTACCCTTAAATAAATGTGGCAAGTGTTTGCAAGAATTTGTTCCCTGATAAAGTTGCTGGATATGCATTACCCTTACATATCTTACTACAAAACAAATGACTTTGTACAGATTCGTTTCGTTACCAGGCAGCCAACAATAGCGAGATGTTCAAGTATGTCCGGACATCTGCGCGGTAAATAGTTGCACCTATTGACACTTCTATGACCTCACAAACACAGTTAAGGCATATGAGTGCAACTCGGTCCGTCTGGCTTGTGGTAATTTTACATGCCAATGAATGAATGTTATTGATATCCACGATACGTGAACGTTGATAAAAATTCTTATTATATGTGGAATGTTTTTTCCTCTCTTTAAGTATATGATATACATGAATATACTTGATATCGGTAAAACATGAATGTTGATGGAAATTCTTATTATATCTGGGATGTTGTTTTTCTTTCCTAAATTATATATTTAGCACACATGTATTCGTAATCAGTATGTGTAAATGTAGATTTTGTAAAATAAATATTTCTAGATAAAGTAATTTTTCCTTATCCAAAATTATTGCATTATGTATTAATTATTTTAATTATAAACATCCGAAAAGTATCAAGAATAAACTGACAACAATAAACTGTTGCATTCAGGTTTTATGTGTGTGAAACATGAAGACTTAGGGTTTGTTTGTAACATGTTTATGTTTCACCATACGTAATACACCACCAATACGATAATATGTAAAGAATGTTCATTTGTTATTAAAGTCATTTTTTATGTAAATAAGTCCTTATGTTTGATTGTAATCAAAATCATTAATTATACCTTAAGCCTCCTTTTGTACATTTTGTGCTTTTTTTAATATATTGTATGATTGTGTTTAAGTTGCTGAATTGTTTGTGTCTAAACATGCAGAAGCTAAAAGTTATGGATGCTGCATTTTAAATATTGTACCAAGATACCAGTTTTAATATACATATTGTACAGCACATTTTTCATATGTATATACATTGATAATATTAAATTAATTGTATACAACTCTAGGGGCCTAAATAACACTAAAAACGTAGAGATGTCTTTATTTTTTTAAAAACAAGCACATTTTTATTGTCTCCAAGACTGTCATTCTACTCCTGAAATGAAAAATATCATATATTCAGAATGGGACGGGAATGTTTTTTTAGTTTTGGACAATGAATTTTTTTTAAGGCTTGTGCATTTTGTTTCAAAACAATCAAACAATCAAAATTAAAAAAAATGAAAAAGACTCTATTGTTAACTACTTACTATTGAATATAAAATGTATGACAAACAGTTTTACATTATGTACATAATACGGGCTCAATGAATATACACCAACCTTTTTACAGACCTCTTAACAAAACATAACACATTTTCAAACTGATAATCTATATTAAATGCGTAAACTTTAATTGTGTACTTGATGTCAAATTAGATTATAAAAATTATGCATCCATTAGCAATAATAAAAATGAAAGAAAAACACTGCAATCTATTATCAAGGATAACAATGTAATTGATACTTTCAGATATATTAATGGCACTATCCAACAATATACATGGAGACGGTTAACACCAAAACAACATGTTATACTTGATTGTCTTCCTTACTTCAAATAATCTGTCATCCAAAATTAGAAAATCTACTATTGATTCATGTTATAAGTCAGATCATTCCATCATTGACTAAGAAATAAGTTTTGAGGATATAGAACGTTGACACGTGTTCGTAATTTCATTTCATAGTTCCTCAAAAAGTTAAAACTCTGTTTCTCTGGCCTCGTTCCTACCATTGAGTAATTAAATGGTAATGAAAATGAATGCGTTTTTAGATGGTCGCTTTAGCGACCGTCTAAAGTGCTTAGTGTAAAATTCAGGTCGGTACGGCCTAGGTACGAGGAGCCCAATTCCCGCTTACTACGCGTATCCGCGCAAGAAAGAGTTGTATAATTTATGCTAGAGGTTTGAGTTCTCCAATTATGTTTATTCACAAATAAAAGCATTATATTAATATCGTGTTAAATGCAATAGTTTCGAATGGTGTTTTATAGAAAAGAATAAAAAAACAATGATCGTATTGTACGTGTCGCGGAGGAGATTGTTTATGAATGAGTAAAATAGTCCACTTTCTGCTGCGTCTGCGTGACGTAGTATTTTCGCTCATCTCATTCATAAATCTGAGGCTGGCGATAAACAAAGGCGATTTCTAGGTGAGAATAACGCACTAGTATAAGGTTACGCTTGTTTATATTCACAGGTCTCAATTAATAATACGTTGACCACGAGTTCAACAATTATTACAGGGATACGATAAACAACATAAAAAAATGTTTCATTATCGCTGAAACTGAATACATTTAAATATAACAAGAATATTCTCTAAAAAATGTAGTCTTGCTGTTTTGAAATAAGATTTGGAATTTTGGTTTCTAAATAACTTAATTCAAAACAAAAGTTTAATTATAGTGTTTTTTACTTGTTAGTCGCATATTTACCGCATTAGAATGTGTATAATAGGCAAACCATACATTAGTAAAATTCAATCTGCCTTCGCACATGAAGGAATGGGTCAATTAGGTGCTGCGTTTCCTTTGCTTACTTCAGTTAGAGGTCAATTCTTTACGTAATAGCAATCACAAGGCCCCGGCTTCAAAGGAATTGCGGAGCGTTCTTACATAATAAAAGTCGTAGTCGCATGGTATTTGCGTTTAGCGTCCTATTTCGTCACGTGGTTCTTTTTCGCGGGTGTTTTGGCATTCATGATATGAGGCTATTAATAGATGCGCCCGTCGATAAACAAAGGAAAGTCCACGGGCGATAACAACGCAATAGGTTACGCTCTCACATACAACTCAATGACGTAGTACAGGTCGTGAATTGAGGCTATTAATAGATTCGTGAAAAAGTTGACGCTTATTTATATTCTCAATTTATAAAACGTTGAACATAAGTTCAACAATAACTTCAGCGATACGATAGACACAAACAAAAAAATGTTTCATAATCGCTAAACACGAATATAACACACAATTTATAATAATAATACGAATGACCTGTTTCGTAACCTCGTTCATGCTACTACAGCGGGTATTTCTGGAAAACGTTCTTTAAAAAATGTAGTCGGCGAATACGCTGACTTTGAAAATAAAGTTAGCAATTTACTTTTCTAAATAAATAAATACAATTAAACAAAAGTTAAACTATTGTTTTGTGTTTCACTTGTAAGCTGCATATTCACCACATGAAATGTGTGTTAGCATTGTCAAACCACACATTAGTGTGAGTAGATAAAAAATATACTACGGGAGAGCACTTCATATGTGTGCTCATATGCCTTGTTATGAGTATCTTTCTTCACTATCGAAATATATCGTATGTTTATATTTGATTTAAACGCAGTTTTCTTTCGACACATTTAAATCACACGTCAATAGCGCCGTCATGCGAAAATGGGTCTTATGCGTTTCGGCAAGCGTTTGTTAAACCCAACATGTGCTTTTGCGCAGTCAGGCCAAAGGCGATGCTGTTCGCTTTAAAATAACTCAATATGTTATGTTTCTCCTAACCAGAAGGAGAGAAAGCTGAGTGGGCCATTTATATGATGGGCGCATATGACGAGGGTCATTACAAATCTCATTGCGAATTGAAAATGCCACATTTAAGAACAATGCTTTTTGATACAAAATTGAATTCAAAATAGCAAACTTGTTAATAATGGCAGCCTATCCACATATTAAGGAATGATTTCCAGACGTGATGACCAAGTACGGCAAACATTGTGGTATGATAATTAAACGATTTTCTCTTATCGTGACACTATACTATACTATTTCGCTAATGATTGTTTTCTCATCTTGGAGGCGAAAGTGAAATTCTGCAAGAATTTTATAACGCGTAATTGTAACAGGGCCACAATTTGTGTCGTTTGAGCATACAGAGAGATGTCCGGAATTACTTACACTGAACAGTGCTACATCCTTTGAATTGAGCACATACGCAGTGATGTAGCAAATATTCAGAGGTTGTATCTCGAATCAGCTTATTAAATATTCGAAAATATTCATGCGTGTCTGTTGGCGTTATGTAAAAGTCACTAAGATGAAATCTGAGTAAAACAGCTACGCCTAAAAACGCATTTAATTTAGTGCTCTATACCTATGTTTATGTCAGCGTTGTTGACACCATGTGAACTGCTCGGGTAACAAGTAAAGCATAAGCAGCAATGTTTATATACTTTTATTCCTCCATATACAAGATACGAAGATAATTGTATATTTTGAATTTGTATATGGTGTCAAAAATCAAAAGTTTTGTACACAGAACTTTCATTATGAATTTATATTCTTGGTGAGATAGTCATTTGATATTAGAATTCCTTTAATATGGTGACTGCAAATTTTCTTTTTATTAAGTTCTCATTACCATTTTCATCATACTTTCTATGCTTTCAGAACTCCCAAAAAGCATGTTGTTTTTATTTTGTCTTAGTTATTTTTATGAAATAATAAGGATGATAAAAAGTGCACACAAAACTCGACCCGTGCGCTATGACACACACTTTATAAAGTTGAATAGCGTGTGTTCATTTCAAACTTGCGATTGATTTTGAAAAATGAATTTCGTGTTAAATTATGCAATATCGAACATCTTAGTGCCTTCAGCGCTTTGATTATTCCCTTTTATCATTGTTTAATTTGAATGGCAATGCCATGAGGTTAACTTTTATTTACACTTAGTAGTATCATGAATATTGCTGGGGTTGAGCTCTCAAAAACCGGTTTCAACTCCAAATGCTTTGACCGTTCCAAAGCGGTGACCTCAGCTTTATTAATCAATGTGTGTATGTTGTTTCGTATTATGCTGTTTCGTACTGTTTTGTCACTTGCATTAAATAAAGGACCACCAAAGTGTTTATAATAAGAATGCAATACTGCTCCCGCAGCTAGAGTTTCACTTTTTGTATTGTTAATAGTATGTAGCACGCTTTTGAAGTTTACAAAAATACAATTAAATCAGAAAAAGAATTAAGAATCTGGTCCCTTGTTAAAATATTTACTGACATCTCATATAAAGAAATTACTAATAAAAACTCATAATATAAAAAGTGTTTAACCTCAGCGTAATCATTTTCTTATATTATGCAATTTAGCACTTACAAATTAATTTTCTTATTCGCAATACTTTTATGATAAAAATATATACATACGTATATTCAACATTATTTAGTATGTATGGTACAAGCTTGTTTTTCATTTGCTGTTGTTAAACACTGGAAATTTAACACAACTAGATTTGCATATGAATGTATGTTGAATGTACTACAATTATATGTATATACTGTATTGTCTACGTATGTATGAAATATTCTACGAAAAAATAAACGTTTGCACTGGAAAACAAACAAATCAATAAAAAACATATTTTCTCTTGATATAGTTTATGGGGTTATATTGTTTACGGTATCAATAATGTGATATACGTTTATTTTATGGATATTTGCCATTTATATATTGATATATGATATGTTAACATTAATGTATTCCTACGAGGAATCCCAGAAACAGTTCACAACGCGATTTAATACTAGTTGGAAATTCAAACAAACTTCATTTGTAAGTTACCCTCTTCGACGCCACTATTTGAAAAGGTAATTGCCCCAGTTGTGTGTCAAATTAAAAAACAAGTTTACAATTATTAAAAATAAAGCAACAAAACCCGTCAAATTTTAAAATGCGAACCACCGAACTTTAAGATTAACTACACAATCAATCGGGAATTAAGCGGTGCTAATGTATGTCCAATCCTCAGAATGTGTCCATCTATGATTGTAGTAAACATAATCGTTGTGTGAAGTATATATTTTGATTTGATCAACCTCGACTTAAGTACATTTTTTATTAATTTCCTGAACTGATATTTCGCCTCGTTCTATCAATAAATTCACTCAAAACCATTTTCTTTGTGTGTGTGTTCTATTTTGAACGCTGCTATTACAAAAGAGGAGAAACTAAAAGAGCGCATGGTCATTTTATACTAACTACATGTTTCATTACTAAAGGCCCGGTCACACCGAGGTAACGGACGAGAAACGGACATAAAATCATTTTCTCCGTTCGTGTCCGTTCTTATCCGTTTAATGTCCGTTTCATATCCGATGAATCCGCTCCTTGTTCGGCGATGTCCGGTGACATCCGTTCCGTCCGGTGGGAAGTTTTGAGCATGTTCAAAATTTTCCTCCAGATAAAACGGTCAGAGATCTCCGTTTGATGTGCGGTCTTCATACGTTAGTTTTCGGTTTGTTCGGAACTCGTGCGTTACACCTCCTGTAAGTATCCGGTCTATGTCCGTTAATGTCCGGTTGTCCTGGTCCTTACGCATGTTCAACACATAATAACGGACAGCTAACGTATACAAAAGTGCGAGAAATGTGGCGGAACAAAACTGTTGACATACATTTAACAATAATTAACCTGTGGGTCGATGTTTCATTTCATTTTGGTACGCCTTGTGAGAAGGACATGTGCAATGAAGTGTCGTGCTCGCATTCAATTTGAGTGTCAAGTCACCCTCGTGCAGGCCAAGATTGGCCTTTTGGATGCTAATCTGGCCATGCATCGTCTTGCTCAAAAGAGAGCAAGGTGACGGAGGCAGCGCAGATGGTGGATCAGGGCTTGGCTGGGTCCCGAGCGGAGGCGTCAGTTCGGTCTGTATGACCAACTTATGGTCGAACTACTACGAGAGGACCAGCGCGCATCCATCAACAACATGAGAATGCCACCCGAAATGTTCGATGAGATTCTCGCACGAGTTGGCCCAAGGATAACGAAAAAGCGCAACAACTACAGACATCCAATTTAACCAGGGATGAAGCTTACAATTGCGCTGCGGCGTCTTGTGTCTGGTTCAAAGTACCGTGATATGCGATTCGGCTGGAGGGTACCCGACAACACTATTCCTCTTACGTATGTTAACTATAAGAAGTACTTCTCCGTTGTCCTGCTAGCTCTGGTAGATTCTGATTAGTTCGCCTGGACTGAAATTGGAGGCCGTGGTGCTGCATCCGATGCACATTTGTAGAACGAGTCAGACCTGAAGGCAGCAGCATATAACGGAGACCTTGACCTGCCAGAACCTGAAGCTTTGCCACATGATTTTGAGAATGCACCTTACTTTTTCATCGGAAAGAAAATATAAAAGTGTTCGACCGGCCAAGATTTATTTATGTATTTATTTTATTTTTGGCGTTAATGTACATAAACATTCATGATAAAGAAACAAACAAGCATATGCATTTAAACAAAGCAAATAAAATTATGATACTTTCAAATATAAATAAAGCATGACATAAAATGACCGTTTTTTGTACGTTGGTGTTCGGTACTTTCCCGTTTCTTTCACGTTGGGAGAACGTTTTGTCCGGTACTAATGCGCTACACTGCCGTTTTATCCGGTAGAAGTCCGTTACTCGCACGGTAATATCCGTAAGCCGACCGTTAATCATCCGGTGCATATCCGTTAAACGTACGTTTTTTTCCCGTTACATCACCGGTACTTGTGGGGCCATTGTGTGTTTCCTACGCTTCACACACCGATTGCGAGCGTCTTGAGCGGCAGAGCAGGTACATTTTATCACCGGATAACCAAAATCTGCATATTTTGTCCGTTTTCTCTCCGTTACATGTTCGTTAGTCGGTCTGACCGGGCCTTAAGCAAACACTCTGAATTTAATTACGGAATATCGCATGAAATATGTTATGAAATCGCTAGTTTATATTTTGGGACTATTTGTGTTTGCTATTTCATCTGAACGATTTAAATATCAACACAATAGAAGCGGATGTTAAATTCACAACAGTTTTAAAAAAGATAAATAAATATTAAAGGAACTTAATGTGCTTCTGTTCAAATCAACATAATATGTTCAATTTTTTAACACAGCTGGGAATGCGTTTTATGTTTATGAAGACATTGTGTGTGACTCTTTAATATTGACCGGTATGTTGATATTTTATTATTTTAATCAATTTATCTTTAAAAGAGTAGGATACCCAGAACAGGTTTTTGAATATAGTAGTTTACAGTAGATTTACAGTTGTATTTAATAAATCAAAATTATGATCACATACTTAGATCATTGTACGTTTAATAGGTGTGCTATCTTCAAAATAAACTTGTAACCATTTGCATACTTCGTAATTTGCAGTTTTAATAGTGTTTTAAATGACGATTTAAGCGTGGCATGTTAAATAATACTGAATTGGCTTCCTGACTTAATCATAAATATTAGATTATTGACAAACGTAAACCAATTAGGCATGAATATCTAATAATATATTATCACATGGCTTGCGTGTTACGGATTGAATCGCCAGAATTATATAATATCACGCATAAATGTTTGCGGTTCGTTTGAACGAATATAAACATAATACAGGAAACCAGATGTGTTTGCTTGAGATAATCGCCTATAACTCGCCATGAAAATAAAATATCACTGGAATATTCTGAAGTTTCCAAAATGCCTGTATTCGCAATTTTGAGCTGGCACAATATTGCGTATTTTAAACTTCTGAATTTATAGTACATTTATCAAAATAGCATTTCAATTTTATCATTTAAAGGGGCCGTCCAACAGATTACTAAATTGACAAAATTAAAAAAAGTTGTTTCAGATTCGCAAATTTTCGTTTTTGTGATGATAAATTTTAGGAACTAGTAATACTGACCATTTACCATGCTCTTAAATATCCATTATATGCATCTTTTGACGATTTTAAAACCTGAAAATTATAAAGCGTCGCGCGACGCGAAACGATTGAATAATTTGGAAAGTTCTGTTGTTGTCCTTATATTTTGGGAAACTACGAGGATTGCTGATATAGGTAAACAATACATCAGCTCTAAGCATTAGCATGGATGGTCGAGTGGTCTAGGCGGGAGACTTTTTACTCCAGGACTCCAGGGGTCAGTGGTTTGAGCCCTGTTGAGGGTTCCTTTTTTTCCTTTTTAAAAATTGTATTCTTGTTTTTTTACTGGAGATTTTTAGGTCAAATGTTTACATTTATCAATATAATCAATATAAAGCATTAAATGACATGCTTCAATACATGCCAAAATCTGTTGGACGGCTCCTTGAAGGAAAAAGGTATTCAAAAGAGTCAGAGATATCCACAGCAAAATGTAATTTAATGCTAAAATTCATTTGAACATATCATGTTATATATAAAACTTAACTCAATGAATACCAATATAATTACTCATGGTGTTGTGTACAGAAACCAAATTCTGCCAATAATAATATATAATAGTATTGAGAAACACATAATACTAATAAAATAATATAATACGAACATTCTGCGTGCTACTAGTTATACGCACACATTTGATACTTATCCTTAAATCATAAGTTCACGGCAGTCTTAAAAACAGTAACAAAGGGGGTTAACCGCTATATTAACAATATCATATAATGTATCAAGATTTAATGACCATGAAGACTACTCAGAAGTGGACGCGGGTGAACATGTATTGAATGGTGTTGCTGTACTTTGATTTATGAAATATGAATTGTATAGTAAACGAATTAATAGAGGCCAGTGGTAATTATATATCGAAGACTTATCAACCGTGTAAAGGTTTTAAGCAAGAAATGTGTGTATTAGTTGTGTCTGTTGCGAAAACCACAGGTAGTAAATTGTTATTAATTCCTATAAAAGAAAGTACTAGACACAATTTGATGGTTTTGTAGTTTGATGGAGCTTTATTATGCTGAACAAAAACTGAAATACAAAAAACACGAGGGTCACCGGTGTTGGACCTCGAACATTGATCTTTGCGTCACCTCACCAAAATACCATCAATAACAAGAATCAGCAAAACAATTGACAGAAACGATAAAAAACGTTAAGCATTAATTACATGTATAACTATGAGTAACATGCAATTTAGAATCAGAAAAAAAAGTAAAAAAGATATGACTATTGATTAGTTTTCGGTAAATTAGAAAACAATCTGAACGTAACAAATTGCCATTCGACACATCAATATAAAACATTACTTCATTAAAATTTGCCTTTCGAGAACAGATTTGATATAACTTAACCAAATGGTTCAAGGTTCATCCCAAAATAAGCCAATAAAGAGCAAAAATAAGGCCACCAGGATAGTATGTTCAGCTCATCGGTAAAGTGTAGAATAAAATCTGAAACACAGTAAATAACAATTGAAAAGGAATTACCTACGTATATGTTCCTAGTTGCTCAATATTTTATCGGTTAACTACTTTCTCCGTTGATATAATAGCAGAATATCGCTATTTGGGAACCCTTGATTTACTAGTATCATAATATCTTGATATAATACACATATTCCACGTATTTCAAAATTTATCGATGATTGTAGACAGCTGATATGATTTATGGATCGAAGTAACATCTTAATTTGTACACAACATCTCTTGATGGCAGATAGTACATAGTATTTTCTTTGTTTTACAAGCATCGTATAAGTGTATGTAACGTCCCTTAAATGAACAATTTCACTGATTTGGCTTGTATTGGAGTTGTCATTAAACGCGTTAAATTGATAAATGTAACCATTGCAACTAAATAGCTCCAGTGAAAAACAAGAAGAAAATTTTATATAAAAACAAATAATCCTATAATCCTATAGCTTATCTACAATTAAATGTGTATCATTGCGCCAATGTATGAGTCAGCTAACTAATAACAACAATATAGCAAGTAAATTGTAGTATACATACACATCATTTCATGAGGCACCTGTTTTTGATACTTGTTCACATAACAGTATGCAGATGTTTCAGAAAATATCACACTTTTTTATTGTTATAAAATAGTTTTCGTATATAACAGTTAGCTGTACTAAAATACATGTCAAGTATAACTCACCATGAAACAATAGCAATAGCATTTACCCTTGTTCGCTACCTAAACGAAACGAAAATATAGGCAGACCAAAGGTCTGGTGCAGAACATTATTTAATTAAAAAATAAACATTCTGACATGGCGTCTGTAGATAAGCAAACACGAATTACAACATGTATTAAGATAACGACGTTTGATGTTGATTAGCAAGGATTTTATCAACCCTATACATACCACCTACTAAATTAAACATATAGATGGTCTAAACGTAATGTACAATGCATTATTTCAGAAAGCAGCTCAGTACCCCATTCTTTAACCAAAATTCGATTCATTCATCAGGTAAGAGTTATTCGGATTACAAAGTGTGACGGTCTTTTGTCGTTTGTCTTTGTCATGAACGTTCGGTTACAGTAGCCTACTTATCACAAGGATCCCTTATCCTTTGTCGACATAAACTTGTTCTACGCGTATTTATTAACACGAGCAAGAGCTGATGAATAATTGCTACAAAAGCGAACTTTGTCAGCTGCATATTTATTATATTTTTTAATGTGATAAATTACTTAAACACATTGATATTCTCTCTTTGAACAAAACAAAACATATAAACGGAACAATACAAAAAGATAAATGGAATTCAATGGCCACATGGCGAAATATTATTTACACCAGAATAGAACTAGAGTATAAACCTCAGCAATAGACTAGCACTACAACTGAGGCATGTCGAAGAGGCGACCGGAAGTACTTCCCTAAAGATAGCCCCAACCTTAATTGCACCATTGATTTAGCTGCTTGTTTTTGCAACCATCGCCACAGATAATGCACCGCATTATATGCTATTTCGCAAGGCCCGCAATGTGCTCACATTAATTATGCAATTTCTATTTCAACGAACACCTGGCTGGTTCGGAAATAGATATTATACACAAGCATTCGCTAGGGATTCCGCAACCGGCCAAATCAATTCTCGGTACGCCGTACCGTGCAACATGTAATATATGCGCAATCGCTAAGGCCACCGCAACCGGCCAAATAAATTCTCGGTACGCTGTACCGTAAATTGTCCAGTGCAACATATAGTAAAATATTCGCAATGCCACAAAAATTTACAATGCCAAAAAGAGCTATTTTATGTACGCCTAGGCACACCGTGCCATCGAGCGAGTACTAGAACATCATTACCTTACCGAAAATAATTTTAAAGTATTCCTGACATCCTCACACAGACTAGCACTACGTGATACATGACAACAAAATGCTAGGTTTACCTCCCCCGGACGTTTTTACATCATTATATAGTTACATATTTATACTTTAAATGCTTCCGATCACGTTGAAGACATAGAATTTCCGCCTAAATGACATATTGGAATGAAGTATCAAACATATTAAATGAGTAAATAATGACATAAAAGTTATGGTGTCAGGTTGTCATAGATCTCAAGAATTAACTGTTGTAGTAAAAACAATATTTCACACAATTATGCAGCAACAAAATTACCTATTAACACACATTCATTTCGTTTCAAGAAGGCACGCAGCACAAACACTCAAACACATTGGGTGACAATTTGTTCCCCATGATTTCCATTCACTGATGCGTCCCCGCGGCATCCTAGATATTGACCTAATTCTGGACGATAGCGATGTATCCATGCCATGGTGCCGTCGCTCTCCACGGTTTGAGGCCCGACGATTATACCGACGTCTTACCGACGAGTCGAGTACAGTAAGTGGATGTAACCCGAACGTGTGTCGTGATTGCCCGCAACAGATTGACATCAATTATTTAATAAATATATGGGCTGTACATTCGAACATTACAAAAAGGTTAAACATAATAAACAGCAATCTCTTTGTGCGGGTGGTGGTGTTTCTTAGTCAAAGCTATTTGGCAAAAGGAGGAATGACGTGAAACCCGAGCTTATATACCGTATTGGTGACGTCAGACCGTCACTTCTGAAATGGATTTCACGCATGGATTATTGTCGTCTGCTGGTATTATATGGTCGATACGAGATGTAAACCTTTATCTACCGGAGATATGTATTCGCTTCTTCAAAAACAAGAAATGATTTGTTTATATAAATTAATTTTCAATATAGAAATATAGCAGTTACATGTGGCATTATAGTCGTAATTTAATGAAGTTCAATTGTAAAAAAAATTGCAGCCATTACAACATAATTTGTGTTGCAACATTTTATTTTCAGTTGTAAGTTATTCAATAAATTTTAACAATTAGCATTTTACAGTGTAATATACTGAGACCTTAACTCTGAATCCATCATTCACTCAAAAACAAAAGTCTAATTCATCTTCTAATATATTACACATTTTACACTTTTTTCGCGTATAGGACCAGAAAAAGGTTAAGCCCATCTCCAAATCTATGTGAAGAGCATCTTAATTTTTAAAACTAATTCGATTTTTTTAATAACGCACACATATAAAAAAGGCTGATATTTAAAAAATGGCAATATGTTAATAGACATTTGCTCTGTTTAGTTTAACAATTTCGATTTCCAATTTTGAATCAAACTATTATTAAATATTTTTTGTACGTTTGAAATAAATGCCTTATCGTTTCCGTAATCTTGAAAACGCTATACCTCGTAAAACCATAAGTTACAAAAACGTCATTGAGTACAGATAACTAATTATGATGAACAATGCAATCGTAAAATTGGTATATAGATTTTTAATTCTTAAGTGAGAACATTTTAGCACGGAGTGAACTGCATCATATATTAAAGGAGCCGCTTTTTGTGCCGAAATCAAGACACAGGGCTTTTCCTTTTAAGTGGCTGCATCACTTTTGGCCCTGCTTACCGTGTGCTACATTTGAATACTGACTATATGTTGACAATTATATAATGGATCAAATGACTGTTTCTTTCCCAACATATACAGCAAACCCCACTCGGTCTAATTATTTTAAACGCGGGCCACCGCGTCGGAACGTTAAATGTATAACATTATTTGTGATCTAAAATTAAACAGAGTTTATAGACGATCGATTATCACAATGGACTCAACTATTCGTGCACGATAATTGAATATATGCGCTATATGATATATTCTTATCAATTTTTAATTAAAGTCTTATTTTCTACCGATGTATCATTATTTCCACTTAAGTTGTGTTTCAGTTAAAGTGATCTCGTTGTTGACAGAATGAAACAAAACAAAAACGCCCGTGATTAAAATTAGAACATACAATCTAAATTATTATGTGGAAACACTTGAAGATGAATTAGAATTTAAGTGCTTTATGCTTTTGTGCTGAATCAGGTAGAACATTCTTTTACACTGATTACACACAACACAATTGTGAATTCATATGTAACCGTGAATGTATTAATGTCATTAAGAAATCAGGGATGGCGTTTCAGTATTCACATGTATACGTATGAGTATATTTCATTCTCTGTTAGTTTATATTGCTAAAAGTAAACTTCCGAAAACTTGCGTTATACACATTCATTAACACTAATTTTAATATACAGTGTGTATGTGCCTTAGCGTTTATCTATAGTAGGATCATATGCTAGTATGTGTCGTTATGGGAATAATGGGTATCCAAATCAACTGCGTCTGATTATCTAGACCTTGTAAGTCTGATCCTAATGTGAGATGTGATGTGCATTTCTAGTGTTTCTTATAGAAAAACTGCCAATTGTATTCCTGGTAATGTTGCATTGAAGTGGTCTCTTGGTCAATGTTAAGAAAACGAAACAAAAGAGCGCGTTAACAACAGCCAGTGCATTTTACAGAAGTAAGCAAACTGCATTGGCCATATTAGCAAATACCTATTTAATTGTGCCATGTTGAAGTGGTTGCTGCGGATGACGAGAATACTTGCTTAATGGGCTTTTTATCTGTTCGGTTTAAGTTTAAACACTCTTGCGCGGATGAGGAAGTTAAATTTGCTACAGTTGTACAAGTGCTTTATGAAGCAGAACATTCGGTTGCGCTAGTATGACCAAAACACATTTAATATATACATAATCGAGACTAAAGTGTTTATATTAAGAAATCGTGTTGACAGGTATGTGAAATATATTTATGTTTATATTGTCAACAAATATTACACATCTAAATACATGTATGTGTTTTCAATTGATTAACACTTTACATATAATTATATCACTGATCATTATGTGCCGTTATACGGATTATAGGTTTTCAAAGCAACAGTAACTTATCTAGATTTTGCAAATCTAAAAATAATTCGAAAGTTTATGGTTGATTCTGTTTGGTGCATTACCATCGTTTCCTACTGATAAAAAATGTATTATGGAATTCTATTTTCAAACGTGTGCAATATGTGCTGTATAAAAATAAATGGGAAATTCAAAATAAATATACATGTTTTGTGCTGTTACATGTTTATACACGCCAATACCTCAACCATTCTTACAGATTTTGAAATGAAAGCCCAAGTGAGTTATCTTATTTTAACTTGTGTTTTCTACATGCCTTAAATCATCAACGAAACATTATCGACACTTCTTAGAATCGTTTCAGCTATTTGCAGGCGTCTTTGAAATTGTGTGGTTAATGTAAACGCTCCACATATCACTGCTTCTTATAGAGATAATTACTTCACTTGATTAAATTGATCAATGCGATTGTTTGAGGTCACTGACTAAGTTCCATACCAACTGTAATTCAGTCGAATTGTGCATCGTTCCTTTTTAGAAATTGCAGTTTGCTTGAACAAACTCAAAACCTCTAGATCTACTTCATATTAATGGAATAAAAATTGACATACTTTTACTTATTCAGACCTATTATCGTGGCAAATCTTTACGCAGAATTATGCCGATGTTTGTACTCAAACAGATCAGGTTTAGTTCTGAGTACAGGATATGGTTCAGGTTAAGGTTTGCATTCGGGCACTAAATACATAGTTCATCACTTCAAATAGTGAATTAGACTTTTATTGTGGATCATCATTGAAGGCTAACGTGTTCGTGCGTGCAATAACTCCATATCGCTACAACTACTGCGTATATATTGAGGTATAACTTTGAAGTTGTGATGCGGGTTGTAATTTAGAGTCAATGACCAAGGAGTAGAGTTCTGACTGGAATTTTAGAAGAATTATGTTATCAGGTTGTGATTAGAAAAGTGGGTAAATGTTTGCGTTCAAGATGACATTTAGGTAAAATGTTGCGAGCAACATGTATATATATAATAAAAACACTTACTTGACTTGAGGTGGAGGTTTTGCTTTGTTATTTTTATTTAAGGTGATCAGTGTCCGCGAAAAAAAAAGAGTTTATATGGAAATGTTGTCATGTATTAGTAAGTGTACTTTTGTTATATCCATTCGTTGTCAGCAAAGTAAATTATGTCGCAGAAAATTAATCAATTGATTAATTAATTAATCGTTGATAAATATAATATATAGTGTCATGGCACTGTCACGATTCCTGTTTTAATTTATAATTCAGATTTAGTTACCGTTTACATATTCTATATTGCTTTAATAGATATTAAACTTCCGGTATGTCTAATTGGTCATTATATTTGGTCGCGTACATAAATTGTGCCTTTTACTGTTTAAGAAAAGTCGACAGCGATGTCTTGGGACTTTAAAATCTCGGATTGCATGTATTGCTCTGTATTGTATAAGCACTTTGCCACGTGCCTGAAATAAAAAAGGGCAGGTGGTTATCAGTATTTTTCACCTGATAATTTGTCTCAAGTTCCAGTTTTCTTACATGTTGATCAACAACACAACTCACTACCTACAGATACATTTTTAGCGTATTACACCGGAAAACAACACAAGTGGGATGTGCATTTATGTCCGGCATTCTTGATATATCTGTCTCTGGACACTTACTTATAACCAAACCAACACATTTTAGAGATAAGAGTTCGACTATTTTTCCGTCAGCCTTCGGGCCATATAGTTGCAACGGTTTGCAGGCAATAAGTAAAGATATTAAGGGATGTAATTAACTAATTATTGGTTAATAGGTATAGCAGCATTAAAATACAAGTTTTTTTTTTAACTTTTTGATACAAACCTACGATTTGCAGACAAATTTAGAGCCCATGTTGGTCGACGCGATTTCTGAAAAATATATCGTTTTTTAAAGTTTTCGATACGTTCGATGCTTGGTTTATACGTGAATATGGTTTTTGGTTTAAACCAGGCATGTGTGACGGTTCTGATTGCCCTCCAACCGCTTTAAACTCCAAATGCAATGATCGTTATAATGACCACAGTGTTAATGTGATATTTTATATCTTTACTTAGTATTATGTAATAAAAGTAGCGATAATACCAGTTAGATATTAAGATGTGACTTTAAAGATATACTGCACAACCATTTGGAATTCAACGTGGTTTTACGTCCGATCCTAGGCATTCGTCAATCTATACGTATGAGTTATTTAAGTACATGTATGTTAGCTGTGTGTATTATATATTCTGGTATGATCAACATCGACTTTTATATATTAATTTCCTTAACTGAACATCGCCTTGGGCTATCAATGAATTTACACAAAATACATTTTATCAGTGTTTCTTTTGTTCACGATGCTATTACAAAAGACGAGTAACTTAAAGAGCGCATATACTAGTAACTACATGTTACATTAATAAGCAATCACTCGATTTATGTGAGGAATATTGCATGAAATATGCTTTGAAAACGCTAGTGCAAGTTTCATTAGGAATTTTATCTGCTTGTTTATCTGAACGTTTTAAGTAAAACAACAACAGAAGGCGGAAGTTTAATTCACTGCAGTTTTACAAGCGATAACTCAAGCGGAACTTAATAAGCGCTCGAATCAACTGATGTTCAATAGCTAAACGTAGCTGAGAATCAATGTGTAATATCGTTATAAAGACATAGTCTGTGACTCTGTGGTATTTAAATGTATATAGGTTTTTTTTTCTTGTACTGATTGTATGTTTATGTTTATATATATTCACGGCTTTTGTTTGACGGATATAATCGCGAGAATGATTTATATAATGGATGAAATTATGCGGTTTTTGTGAACGAAAACTACAAAATACAGGAAACTGATATCTTCGCTTGAGACAATCGCATATAGCACAACATGTTCATGAAATACCATTCTATTGTTTCTGCAGTGTCGTAAGTTATTTTTTTTCTAATAGCTAACATTAACAATATCGCGTAATGTATTTCCAGAAATGTTCCTACGCGTTAATCATTGTGATAAAACAAAATTTTATAAAAATACGAATTTCTTTTAGAAAACAGTCTTTAACAGTTTCAGACATGTCCATAAAACATTAATTTAATACTACAAGATTTTCATGATACAATAGTATATCATTAAACTTAGCTGAAAAAATGCTAATATGTTTTTTTGAACTGACGTTGTCTGTTCACTAACAAAATTCGTGAACAAATAATATTAAAACACAAATAATTATAAAATAATAACAGGATTTATAAAAGCGTTAACACATCCAGTGCGCTTGAATTGTAACGCGCTTAGTTGAAATTAACAATTTCATCATAAGAATTTTCGAACACTTATCGGAAAATTGAGGGCGGAGACCGAACATTTTTGGTATATTCATTATGTCTGTTGTAAGAATATATATATAGTAAGTTTGTAATATTTCCTCTTAAATGAAGTTTTTGCAGTTTTAATGATGATACGCATATGATTACATATTTGTTGGTAGTTTGATTTAGCCATATTTTGTTTATAAAATTAAATTAAAATCTTATGCAACCACAGTTGTGCCTCAAACATAACAACTGCGTAATGCCACAAATATGCTATGAAAGTATAAAAGGTAAGTAAACTATTGAAAACAAAAAATCGCTGTATTTATTGATCAGAGAGAGTAGCATGTGATTCATTAAAATGTGATTTATTATCAATAAAAAATATGGCTATTTACTGCCAATTAAAAAAATCTGAACTTCACAAGTCCATCTTCATTGTAAACATAAGGTCACCAGGATCGTTTGTTCTCAATTACGGGCTTCTAACGAATGCAGAGTAAAATAAGAAAACACAGTTACAACGATTGAAACGTTATTACATACGTTTCAGTTCCTGGTGGCTAAATAGTATGCATGTGAACTTCTTGCTATTTGAACATATTTTGACATGTATCTTTTTAAGAATCCAAAACAGTTTATGTTGAATGTTGTTATTTCTCCCTTCAAAAATATATTCATGTTCCCGCTGCTAGGCAGGATTGCATGTCGTAGTACAATGAGTCAAAACATAGACAGGGAATATTCACAAACAGTTTGATTGCAAATTTTAATAGCAGAGCAAACGTTCGTTTTGTCTGATATGATGGGTGTGGCATAGATGCGTTGCACTTGTGGTACGAGCAGTATCTTATCGCTCATCATTGTTCTTAACTCGAATGTAAAACAATATTAAAAAATAATACTTTTTTATCGGATCGGTCCAAAGAAAAAGACTTTGCGAACAAAGCTATAGAATATCCGCATGTATTCATTTGTACGATGCAACCACACTCGATAATGGTGCAGACGTTTCAACGCGTCGTAATTCAATGGTTGAAATGTAAACACGAAGAAAATGATATGTTAAGTGTGTATATATATATATATATATATATATATATATATATATATATATATATATATATATTACGTTAATAATAATTGTAGTATTACAATTATCAATAGTACGATTCAAGTGCGATTGAGTGTCTAGAATTATAGCATAATATTTCATGTACCTTGTAATTTAAGTTTAAGTTGATTCGATAACAGCATGCATATGCGGAAAAAACTATCCTTCATAATTACCAAACACAATTTGTTATTTTCCGATTTTAGGTCTATATCGGCTGTTAACATCGTATTTTGTATACAAATAAATTGAAAGCACGAAACAAACCGTTTTATAAAATGCGGACCTTTATTTATGGCAAGACACCAATGACCTATAAGTAAGATACCAACAAATAGACAGGACTAAAACGTACATAACATACGCACATACATGAACAAATTTGGCGTCACCGTATCAAAATGTACTTTGTAAAAGCAAGGTGGTAAAAGCCAGGGTCACGGAGATCCAAATGTATACTTCGACAATACCTAATAAGGCTAAAACAAATGTACACAATTGATAATTTAGTACGCATCAAACATATATAAAATCCGAATTAATGTAGAGTCGCTGCCTTTGAACAGTCTGTGAAAACACAATAAAGCCTAATAACGGTTTTATTGAGCTAAAACGCTCCAATTGGGCCTAGAATTGTTTAAAACTTAAAACATTTAAGTGCACTTTAAGATAACCCGCATAGCATCAGAACTCAGTAACTTTGTGAGGCATGATACGTGAAACTGAAAAGAGTATTTAGAGACATAGATCAGACATATTAACATTCAGATTACCTTCGTGCAATTCAGGTAGAAGCCGCAACAAGGTAATACAATACCAAGTTACAAACTTGTTTGTGTATATTTATCAACAGCAGATTTTTTATATAATATTAAAATAAGTTTTTAAATAGCTAGTTTCAGTTAAAATAAAATTATTTTACAACAGATTTTGAATCTTCAAAGCATTAAAACCAGAAATATTCGTTTCTGACGATGGCATACCGTGTCGTTACTATCACTTAATAACAGTTTGTGTGGTCTTAGGGATTATGTGCGATTCTGTTTGTTTAGTCTAGAAGATACCAATTGTCTGAGAAAAACACGATGAAGTATGTGTTGGAGGATAAATTATCTTATGGAGCAGAATTTTGGGGATATACCCTAGTCATAAGAATTAGAAAGGCTGCATCTAAAATTCTTAAAACGTCTATTAAAAGTTAGACTTAATACATGTAATAATATGGTGTATGGCGAACTTGGGAGATATCCGCTTTATATACATAGATATGTACGTATACCTTAATATTGGTTTAAGCTGCAGTCAAGCGACAACATTATTTAAAAATA
Organism: Dreissena polymorpha; assembly: GCF_020536995.1. Lineage (NCBI taxonomy): Eukaryota > Metazoa > Mollusca > Bivalvia > Myida > Dreissenidae > Dreissena > Dreissena polymorpha. The sequence goes on from NC_068361.1 coordinate 29,760,610, forward strand.
TGTATACAGCGAAGCAGTTAGGTATTGTGAAAAGGGTTGCACAAATTGGGTATATAATGTTAAAAAGATTTTGAATGATTATGATTTTCCTGATGTATTCGCAAATGCGCATGCTTTTGATATGAAATCATTTTTGTTTGTATTTAAATGTAGAATTGTTGACTCTTTAAACTTAAATGAAACAATGCTGTGAACGAAAGCTCTATGATGGATATGTATAGGAATTTTCAAGCATCTCTAGTATATGAACCATCTCTAAATATTCTACCTAAATCTTTAAGAGCATATGTTAGTAGATTACGTTTATCTGTACACCCTTTGAGAATTCAAACGGGTAGATACGCTAGAAATGTAGAGGAAAGAACTTTAAGATACTGCATGTTCTGTGATTTAAATGACATTGAGGACGAATATCATTTTGTTTGTGTATGCCCTATGTATAATGATTTTTGCAAAAAAATACATAAAAAACAACTATTATATCAAACCATCTGTTTATAAATATTTGAATTTGTTAAAAACGTTGGATAAAATGGAACTTATTAATATGTCACTGTTTGTCAAAAACGCGCTATTTATACGATCAAGACTGATAAATGATATGTCATAATATATTCATCTCCTGTATACTTATGATTTATGTAATATATTCCCAACTGCATTTGTAACAATCTTATTTTAAAAACCACGAGTTTTGTTTTTTTTGTTGTTTTTTTGTACCTAACATATATTTTTTTCTGCTTATTTATTTTTTGTATAAAATCACGTGACAATATATATGTGCGATTGTATATATATATATATAGAGGATGTACTTTGTGTAAGTCTTGAATAAAAATTAATATATCTGTCTGTCTGTCTATCTGTCTGTATGTCTGTCATGAGTTTAATCAGCTACTGAGATGATATAAACTATCATAGAATACTATAGTTTATATATATAGTTTGAATGTCATATTTTAGAATTAGAAACACATTCGTAATCATTCTATTGCAACTACTACGAACCTTTTTTGCGATAATAAACAAAAAAATACAACGACATATATGTTTAAAATCATAATATGAAAACATGAAAATACAGTGAAAAAAAACAATTAAAAAGAATTCATTTTTCAAATATTTTTAGAAATCAACATTGTAATACGTTATATATCATAAGTATTTATCATTGTACAAAAAAACATCAACATTTAGATTATACATTCAAACTCAGCATCAATTAAAGGAACGTATGAAAATAAACTAAAAGTCAAGAAATCATTGTAAGAACCATTTCAGTAATTTGTATTTATATCAATTGCAGATTAGTTCGATTCATTTATTTATTGTCAATTGATAAACAAATTAAAGACACTATTTGATATTAAATAATTACAGCAGCATCTGGAGAAAAGAAATAGTGTCTTTGTTTTCAAAATCAACTACTTAATACCTAGTTGTGTTTAAGTATACGTATATTAAATCTGAAGTTATACATTAAACACATGGTAACCGAAACATATCATACATTATTGTTTAATTATACTTTCATTTAATCATGGTGTACACGACCAGATACAAATATTTATGACGCTGTATATGTGCGTGGTAGTTTATGCAACATAAGGCTCAACAGTTATTCCGGGCGGTCCGGTTACACGTCACAGCATGCATGTCATTCTCCCATCGAAATAAGTGATGAGGTGGATGCCGAGAAATTGGATTATACCAGTTTATATGTTATGTAAATTTAAAGTTAGTGTTCAAGATTAAAATGTACTTGAAACAATATAACTGGAGTTACGTAGTTAATTTGTCGTAAACCATGTACGATTCAATCGTAAGATCGCAGTGATCGTATACATACATATGTGTTTACTAAACTGGGCCACGTATATGAAAAGCGATGTTACCTTTCGACGGGTCAGTCGCCAGTGAGGAATTGTATTGACCGTATGTATGGATTGCTTTAAAGATGAGCTTTAGATCTTGCGTGTTCATTATCATTCTTATCAATTTCGAATGGGGGACTTTTTATGTCCGAACTGAAATTTTCTGTCAGTGTATTTCCACTCCGGAATGTTTTGTGGTCTCGCTGTCATAAACCGAAAGTACGTGCACCTCTTTCGTTCGTGTTCTTAATTATCGCGACTCGAAACGACTGACGCGTGGCCGTTGTTTTCAGTTCGAACATGACTTTGGAAGTGAAATCTACTAGCCGTTGGCCGGTATGGACAATTTACCGTTATTATAAAGTGTAATATAGAGTGATTTTCGTCTGGGGTAATCCAGAATGACCGTTGTCTGCAATTGACCGTTATTTTCAAGTGTATGTTAGGTACGTTATGACTGTATAAAACGTATGTATGGATTGTATTGACAATGAGCGCTTGGACTTGAATAGAGTACGCAGCATTCAAATAATGGCTTTATGTTGAGAATTTTCTTACGGATAAATTAATGGTTATTTCACCAGGCTGTAAAACATGTACAGCAACACGCACACATTAGACTTAATGATTTCAATCGCGGGCTACCATATCGAAACGTTTACTGCATAACGATAAATGATTCGGGTTCCAAATTTAAACGGGAATAACCGACGATGATCATCTTCACAAGTGGCCCAATTCATTTCTTTTCAATGTATTCAAATGTATGCGATAAAAGATATGTTCTGATAAATTTTGACTTTAAGTACTTAACAATTTCCTTTCTAAATGTTTTCTTTCTGAATCATCATTTCCACTCAAGTTGAGTTGCATGTGAAGTGGTCTCGTTATTTACATTAACGAAATGGAATGAAAGAGCCCGTGATTAAACACTAGTACATACAATCTAAATGAATATGCAACACTATTAAACTCATTACTGAATAACGACACACATTATTAATGTGGACGCGCTTTAAGACGAGTTCGAATATGCTTGCTTTATGGTGTTTATCTGTGCGTTTAAAATGTTAACACCATATTATGCGGAATTTGAATAAACTGCTGCTTTACAATTGCGAAATCTTTTGCTCCTATTTGAATATTCAGACTTAACTGTGAGTGTATTATTACCATTAAGCAATCATCGGTGGCGCTACAGTATTCTTAGGTATGTGAGTTTTTTTCATTTGCTGTATGCTTTGTAATCTTGAACAAAAATGGTCAACTTGAGAAATTAAGCGTCATTTAAGTCGTCAACACTTTTCAAACAAATTCCATAAGCATGCAGGCTATTATCTTCCTCATTGTTAAAGAGTTTTACATGACATTTCAATCGAGTCATTTGATATCAGCTTGTGCTGTCATGCTTTATATGTTATCGACCTACTATCGCATATGCTCACCCATTTGTTTGCCCTGATATAGGCGTTGAGATCTGCACAATACTTTCGGCAGGGTTATATGCAGACTTTGCTTGCAAAGTTAATAAAGTTAAAGAAAATTAATGAATGTACAGGTGAAAACTTAGTTTCTTGGAATTGTAACGTTTCTTTTCTTATTTAATATTTAAAAACTTAAATATTATTAAAGGGTACACATTCAATATTACTACCACAGATAGTAAACTTCCAATATGTATTTGTGGTCATTTTAAGTAATGACATACAGAGGATGTAAATAACACTGTCAAAGCGGAGGAGCAGTTGGGCGCGTTGTCTTGAGAAAGCCCTTGTTTTAGTTAAATGTCGTGTTGCATGTTGTGTCCTGTATTTTATACATTTCGTTTCGTTATCAGTCCTGGCAGCCAGTTCAAGTATGTCCGGACATCTGACATGTTAAATAGTTGCATCAATTGACACTTCTTTATGACCTAACAAACAGTATATGCATATGAATGGGACTCTCGGTCCGTCTGGCTTCCTATAATTTACTTGTTACGGTTAACACGCATTAAGTGAACAAATGAAAGCTTATATTAAAATAATAGTTTGTTTATCTTTATAGCATATTTAAAATACAAGTTGTTTCAAACTTTTGCTACAAACAAATTATATTTAGACATATTTGTGACCCATGTTGTTCTTCACGATTCTGAAAAATATTTGTCATATAGATTTCCGATACTTCGACGCTTGTTTTATACGCCAATATGCTTTGTCGTTAATTTCGGGTTATGTATGAGGTTCTGCTTGCCCTAAAACCGAATGTAATCCAAAATGCAAGGTATTGAATGTTTCATGGTGGTGATCACAGTTGAAAGAATTGTACTTTTATAGTTGATGTTCAGTTATAAATATAGTTGAAAAGAAACAGCACATTTTCTCTTGATATAGTTTCTGGAGTTTCATTGTTTACGTTATCAATAATCTGCTGTAATTGTAGTGTATGTTTATTTGGCAATTGTTTATATGTTGATATGTGATATATGTAAATTAATGTATTCCTACGAAGAACCCCGCAAACAGTTTACAACGCGATTTAATACTTGTTAGAAATTCAAACAAACTTCATCTTTCGGGTCCCCTCCTCGCCGCCCCTATTTGTTAAAATTATTGCCCCTGTTGTGTGACACATTAAAAAAAGGATTACAATAATGAAAAAGTAGCGACAAAACCACTCAGATTTTAAAATGTGAGCCACCGAATTGAACAATTAACTGCACAATCAATTGGGAACTAAATTGGGAGTTAACATTTGTCCAATCCTAAGAATATGTCCATCTTTGATTCAATAGTAACTACATGTTTTATTACTAAGCAGACTCTCTGACTTTAATTACGGAAGACCGCATGAAATATATTATGAAATCACCAGTTCACATTTTGGAACGAATAATGTCTGCTATTTTATCTGTACGGTTTAAATATATACACAACAGTAGGCGGAAGTAAAATTTACTACAGTCTACAAAAGATAAATCAAGCGGAACTTAATGTGCTACTGTTCAAATCAACCTTATATGTTCAATATTTAAACACAAATGGGAATACGTATTATTGTTATGAAGACATTGTCTCTGACTCTGTAATATTGGTATGTTGATATTTTCTCATGTTAATCATTTTATGTTTAATGTTTAAACAAATATAGTAATCAGAACATATTTGTGAATAGAGTAATTAACAGTAGTATTTAAGTTGTATTTAATATATCAAAATTAAGATCACATACTTGTGAAGGAAATTTTACATTAAATGGTTTTGCAACCTTAAAAATAATGTCTTTTATCATTTGCATAATGTATCTCTTGCAGTTTGAATAGAGTTTCAAAGTTATAAAGATTCGAGCGTTGCATTTTATATAATATTGTGTTGGCTTCTTGACTTTAATCAGACACAGTAGATTATTGACAAACTTATCTTATCAAATAAACTTGGTTTTGCTTCAAGTCAACCCATGTTCGCCATTTCCCCATGGAAATATATTAGAAGTATGGTAACGAGGGGGTAACAGTAAAGTGGTTTTTAATGTTGATTATTTATTTCACTAGCATCTACTGGACACTATTTAAATGTCGTGATGCGTTTACTGTTTTGTTAAATGCGTTCAATTATAAGACCATGGTCGTGTTTACAAATATTTTTATCAAATTTCGGACAAAGCAAGTAGAAAAAGATACAACCGGTTGATTGGTGAGTAATGAATTTCCTAGATTGTATGTATGGATTGATTTGCCCAGGAGCGATCGGCCTTTAATAACGTGAGCAATAAATACTGGCTCTATGTTTAAAATTGTGTTACGATTAAATGATGGTTATTTAACAACGATGTATAACATGAACAGCAAAACACACAACAGACTTAATCATTTCAATCGCGGGCTACTTTATCGGAACGTTAAATGCATAACATTATTTGGGCTCCAACATTAAACGGAAATAACCGATGATGATCTTAACAATTTCCCAAACTTTTAATAAGATATTGAAATGTATGCGATACAGGATATGTTCTAATAACTTTTGACTTTGAGTACTTAGCAATTTCCTTAATGAAATTGTCTCTCCCTGTATCATCATTTCCAGTCAAGTTGAGTTGCCTTTGACGTGTTTTCGTGATTTACATTCAAGCAACGGAACGAAAAGAGCCTGTGATTAAATACTAGTACATACTAAATTAATAATAAAGAAAACCCTCTTAAACTTGTTACTGAATTAAATTAAATTATTTATGTGGACGCGCTTTAAGATAATTTTCGGATATATACTTCATTGTGTGTTTACCTGTGCGGTTTAAATATTAACACCATATAATGCGGAAGATAAATGAAAGGCTGCTTTACAATTGCGAAATCTTAAACACTAATGACACCACATGAAATTTTAATATACAGGCTTAACTGTGAATGTAGTATAGCCATTAAGAAAACGTCGGTGGCGTTGCTGTATTCACAGGTATATATGTTTATTTCATTCGTTGTATGATTATATTGTTGCACAAAAAGGGTCAATTTCTGTAATTGTTCGTTAATGATTTTGTCAACACTTTTTGATAATTTACTATAAGCAAACAGGCAATTATCTTCATTATTGTTATAGAGTTTCAAATGACAGTTCAATCGAGTCATTTGATACCAATGTGTGTTGTAGCAATCATGTTTAATATGTTATCGACTTATTATCGCATAGTTCGAGCTATTATACTCACCCATTTGTTGGCACTGATATGGGACTTGAGGTCTACACATTATCGTCAGGGTTGTATGCAGACTTTGCTTACAAAGTTCATAATATTAAAGAAAAATAATTGGTAAAAAAGGTGAACATGTCGTTTCTTGGAATTGTATCGTTTATTGTTTTCAGTTTTAACTTAAATTAGATTTAACGTTACAAATTCAATATTTTTACTGCAACAAGTAGTAAACTTTAAATATGTGTTTGTGGTCATTTTTTCTCATTACAGACTATCAAAACTATCAAAGCAGAAGTACAGTTAGGCGCATTGTCTTGGAAAGGCCTCGTTTTTTATAATGTCGTGTTGCATGTTGTGTCCTGTATTTTAAAGGTAATCGGTTCTTACCCTTAAATAAATGTGTCCTGATAATATTGCTTGGGATGCATTACCCGTACATATTAACTACAAAACAAATGACTTTGCACAGATTCGTTTCGTTACCTGGCAGTCAACACTAGTGAGATGTTCATGTATGCCCGGACATCTGAGGCGGTACATAGTTGCATCTATTGACACTTCTTTATGACCATACACACACAGTTTAGGCACATGAGTGCGCAATACATATGAAGGCGTATATCAAAATAATAGTTTGTTCATATGTATAGCATATATAAAATACAAGTAGTTTCACACTTTTCCTACTAACTAGTGATTTTTCAGACAAATTTATGGCGCATAGTGTTCCTCACGGTTTCTGAAAAATATTGATACCCGGTACTTACGTCGCTTGTTTTATACGCAAATATGGTTTGCCATTATTTTCGGGGTAAGTGTGGGGTCCTGATTGCCCTCACACCGGATTAAATCCCAGATGTTATGTACTGACCGTTTCAAGGCGGTGATCACAGTTGACAGCATTTTATGTTTATAGTTGGTGTTCTGTTAAAAATGTTTTTGATAAGGAACAACATATTTTCTCCTGATATAGTTGCTGGAGTTTATTTGTTTACGTTATCAATAATCTGCTGTAATTTTATTTTATGTTTATTTGTCAATCGTTTATATGTTGATATTTGATATGTGTACATTAATGTATTCATGCATTCCTAAAAAGAATCCCAGAAACATTTTACAACGCGATTTAATACTAAAAAATGTTGCCCCAGTTGTGTGACAAATCAAATAAATAAAACGCTAACAATTCTAAAAAAAATAATTTAAAAAAAAACAGTCAGATTTAAAAATGTGAGCCATCGAATTGAAAGATTTACCGAAACATTGGGAATAAAACGGGGTTAACATATGCCCAATCCTAAGAATATGTCCATCTATGATTGTAGTTAAATATATTTGTTGTGTGTTTTATATATTCTGTTGTGATCAACCTCGTTTTAATTACCTTTTATACCATTGTGATGAACTGAAATTTCGCCACGTTATATCAATAAATTCACTCAAAATACATTTAATTTGTTTTTTTTCTATTGTTTACGTTGTTGTTAAAAAAGATGAGAACCTACAACAGTGCTTGGTCATTTAATAGAAACTACATGTTTCATTACTTAGAACACACTCTGGATTTATTTACGGAAGACCGCATGCAATTTAATATGAAATCGCTAGTTCAAATTTTGGGACGAATTTTATCTTCTATTTTATCTGAACGGTTTAAATATAACCACAACTGTAGGCGGAAGTTAAATTTACTACAGTTTAACAAAAGATAAATCTGGCGGAACTTTATGTGCTTCTGTTCACATCAACCGTATATGTTCAATATTTAAACACAGCCGGGAATGCGTATTATTGTAATGAAGAAAGTGTCTGTGACTCTGTAATACTGACAGGTATGTTGATATTTTATTTTTTCAATAATTGAATGTTTACAGGTTTGTGAATAAAGTTATTAACATTAGATTTAAAGTTGTATTTAATATATCAAAAATTCAGATCACAAACTTATGTAGGTCATTGTACGTTTAAAGGGTTTGCAATCTTCTAATTGATGTATTGTTATCATTTGCATAATTCGTCATTTGCAGTTTTGATATAGTTTGAAATGAAGATTGAAGCGTGGCGTGTTATATAATATTAGGTCGGCTTCCTTCCTTTGATCGCAGACAGTAGATTATTGACACATTTCAAACAATAGAATATATATATATTCCAATAAATTATCACATAGCTTGCGTATTACGGATAAAATTGCCAGAATGATATCATATCAGGGGTAAATATTTGCGATTTGAATGAATATTAATATAATTCAGGAAAACTGTATTTGCTTGAGAAAATGTTGATAAAATATCTTTGGAATATTCTGAAGTTTCCAAAATGCCTGTATTCGTAATTTTGAGCTAGCATAAGATGCGTATTTTAAACCTCAACGTTTATAGTACATTTTATCAAAATAGCATTTTCAGTTTTATGATTTGAGAAACATGATATTTTAAAGAGTCAGACATATTCCCGGCAAATTTTAATTTAATGCAACAATGCATTTTATCATGTTATATTATATATACAACTTAACTCAATGATACCAATATAATTTCTGAACTCTTGGTTTTCTGTTCAGAAACCAAATGCTGAAAACAATAATATATGATAATATTACGAAACACATACTTATAATAAAATATTATAATAATAGGTTATATAACATATTGAAACATTCTGCGTGCTACTTGTTTTTCGTACACATTTGAAACAAAGCATTAAGACTAATTTAACATTTAAGACTGTCATAAGTTCACGACAGTCTTTAAAACAGTAACAAAGTGGCGTTACCGCTATTTTTAACAATATCATATAATGTATCAAAATTGTATGATCATCAAGACTACTCAGAAGTGGAAGACGGTGAACATGTATTGAATGGTGTTGATATTTTTGTAGTTTGATTCAGCTTTATTTTGCAAATAAAAAACTGAAATAAAAATATTCGAGGGTCACCGGTGTTGGACCTCGAACAGTGATATTAGCGTCACCTCACAAAAATGCCATGAATAACAAACATCAGCAAAACAATTTAGAGAAACGATAAAAAAACGTTTAGCGTTAATTAAATTTATAGCTATGATTAAGATAACATAACATGTTATAATCAGAAAAAAGTAAGAATATATGACGATTGATTAGTTTTTGGTAAGTTAGAAAACAAAATCTGAACGTTACAAATGACCATTCTAAACATACATATAAAACATAGATTTAATATACTTAACCTGATGGTTCAAATGTCATCCCAAAATAAGCCAATGAAGAGCAATAATAAGGCCACCATGATAGTATGTTCAGCTCATCGGTAAAATGTAGAATAAAATCGGAAACAAAGTAAATAACAATTGAAATGGAATTACCTACGTAAATGTTCCTAGTTGCTCAATATTTTATTGGTAAACTGATTTCTCCGTTGATATGATTACACATACAGCTCGTTGGGAACCCTTTAGTTTTTAGTATCATAATAAATTGATATAATACACAGATTCCGTTGTGTTCAGTTGACCTCTTGTTAATAAACAAGTAGATATTATATATAGGACATAGTTGGCCTCTTTTTGTTGTTGTTGTTGTTGTTTTTAAATTAACTCGAGGATTGTAGACATCTGATATGCTTTTTTGGATCTAAGTAGGCTCTTAATTTGTACACAACATCTCTTGATTGCAGATAATTAATAGTCTCTTATTTGTCTTACAAGCATCTTATTAGGTTAAATAACGTCCCTTTAAGGACCTTTTCATTGATTTGGCGTGTACTGGAGTTTGTCATTAAACGCATTCAATTGATAAATTTAACCATTGGAACTAAATAACTCCAGTGAAAATCAAGAAAAAAAATATATACAAAAGTAATCATAAACTGGGCTTGAACCACTGCTCCTAGGATTTAAAGTCTAGCACGTAAACCACCGAGCCATCCGTGCGGATACAGTGAGTGGTGTATCTTATGCAAGTGTCACACAATATGACGATGACAACAGAAATATCCATATTATGCAATCGTTTTGCGTGTTAAATGCTTTATAATTTTCAGGTTCTAAATCGTCTAAAGATGCATATAGTGGATATTTGAGTGAATGGTAAATGTTCAGTATTACTGTTTCCTCGCAAATAACATACGTATAACGACATTTTGCAACTATTAAGTTGTTGTTTTTTTAATTTTGACTATTTACCAAAACATGAAAATGTCCCTTTAAGATTAAACGGCTGCAATTGAAAGTACTCATAGTGAGCTATTGTAGCATAACACTTAAAGCCGTCGGTCGTCGTGTGCAGCCTTTCGTCAACGATTGTCATTAAAAGAGATCTTCAAATTCGCTTTTCATATAACTTTACCATAATTATCATTGGATTACCCTCTTTCGAAGTTTTTCAAATCGTTCCAGTTTACTGCTTGTGTCTCTAGACTTAAATGCGCACACCTTTAAATATCTTAAATTGCAATAATCAAAAGTTTTAAACTTGTATATAATATTCTAGTGTGGCTCTTACACACTTTGTTTTATTTATTCATAAGGATTAGGAAGTGAGTATGCCCCAGTGTTTGAGTATTTAAGATCGGTTTTTCAGCAAAGCAGCCATTTAAATGTTCTGTTTTGAAAACACTAGGGCCAGATGTGTAATGTGTGCTATTTAACATCGTTTTGCTGTCCTCTGTAAAATGTTTTTTCAAATACTTCTAGCTAGCCACATCCCGGTTTATTTCTTTGTAACGTTTAGACGCCGTCTTTTTATTATACATACTTGTATTGGTAATTGTGTATATTAGTATCTACATTGGCATCACATAAAGTGTAACGGTCTTTATATTATAAACAAAACATAGTTTATATAGCAGTCCTAAAAATACGATGGAAGACTAATCCTTTAAATATAAAAATGCTTAAGAGTTGTATAATTGGTTCTTACCTTCATATTATATTTACCCTTGCTAGAATTTTTATTTTTATTTTCATCGTTTAATACATTACGCATCCGTCAATACAATTAGCATATTGTAATTTTGTTGTGCCGTTGAATAAACAAGTCAATTGGACAAAATAAGCGCACATTGTGTACAGAGTAAAGATTTCGTGATTATGCATAGTAATAATACGTTTGATTGCAACAATATAATTATTTATATATTATTAAATCTTCTATCAATAACAATCGATAGTACATCTATAATTAAATGTGTGTCATTAAGCCAATGTATGAATCAGCTAATAAATAACAATAGTATAGCAAGTATAGTGTAGTTTACATACAGTTCATTTCATGAGGCACCTTCTTTTGATGCTAGTACATAACAGTATGCAGATGCTTGAGAGAATAGAACAATAATCTATAGTACAATTAAATAGTTTTCGTATATAACAGTTAGCTGTACTAAAATACATGTCAATTATAACTTACCTTAAAACAATAGCACTAGCAATTGCCCTTGTTTGCTACATATACGATACGAAAATATAGACAGACCAAAGGCTCTGGTGAAAGTTCATTATTTAATTAAAATATAAATGACATTCCGAAACGGTGTCTGTTGATAAACAAACACGCATTACAACATGAACTAAGATAACGACGTTTGATTAACAAGGATTTTATGATTGTATAAACCTTTAACAGACCACCTACAAAATTAAACATAAATATGGTCTTAACGTAATGTACAATGCAATATAGAAATATAGCAGTTACATGTGACATAATAGCCGTAATGTAATGCATTACAATTGTTAAAATAAATTTTCAGCCATAACAGCATAATTTATGTAGCAACAGTTTATTTTCAACTGTAAGTAATTCAATAAATTTTAACAATTAGCATTTTACAATGACATATAATAAGATCTTAACTCTGAATACATACTACACTCAAAAACAGAAGTGAAATTCATCTTTTAGTGTATTACACATGTTATACTTTTTTTCGCCTAAAGTAACGGAATAAGGTTAAGCCCATATCCCAATTTCTACATAAAATCCATGTGAAGAGCATCTTAATTTTGAAAACGTATTCGATTTCTTTTATTCAAGCACACAGATAAAAAAAGGCTGAAATTAAAAATTTGCAACCTTTTAAAAAAAATGGCTCTTTTTAGTTACATAGTTTTGAATTTCCAATTTTAAAATATTAAATCATTAAATCTTAGTTTAACGTTTGAGATAAATGACTTATCGTTTCAGTGAAAGCCATACCTCGTAAAACCATAAGTTATAAAGCAAGTCCTTAAGTAAAAATCACTTGTTGATTTTATTAGGACGAACATTGCAAATCATAATATTTTAATAAAGATGTTAACATTTTAAGTAAGAACATTTTATCAAGGAGTGAACTGCATCATATTTAATGGGAGCCGCTTTTTGTGCAGAAATCAAGACACTAAGCTTTCCATAAGAAATGGTTGTGTAAAAAAAACAATTATCCTCCTGAAGTATATGCCTATCGAATTTTGAACAACCAATACAACTTGTATTCTGAAGTTTTCATTTATTTTGATTTTTATAAAAATGCATCGTTTTGGCCATGTTTACCGTAAGCAACATTTTAATACTGACTATATGTGCACAATTATATAAAAGACTAAATGAAGGTTACTTTCCCAGGATATACAGCAAAACCAACCCGACCTTATCAGTTTAAACGCGTTCCATCGAATCGGAATTTTAACTGCATAACATCATTTTGTGATCCAAAATTAAATGGAGTTTATAGACGATACATCAATGGGCTCAACTATTCGTGCAAGATAATTAAATATCTGCGCTAAATGATATACTCTTATCAATGTTCAATACGTACGAATAAATTTCCTATTTCCTACCGGTGTATCATCATTTCCACTTAAGTTGTGTTTCCTTTAATGTGGTCTCGTTGTTGACAAAACAAAACGAAACAAAAACGCCCGTAATTAAAACTAGAACATATAATTTAAATTATTAAGCGAAACCTAACTTAATTACTGAAAACGTATTTTGAATGTGTTATGTGGAATCACTTGAAGATGAATTAGAATATAAATGCTTTATGATATTGTCATCTGTGCGGTTTTAATGTCAACACCGTTTGATGCGGAAGCGATCTTTACTGGTGCTTAATCAGGGAGAACATTCTTTTACACTGATTACACAAAACGCAATTTCAATATTCATATGTAACCATGAATGTTTTATTGTCATTAAGAAATCAGCGGTGGCGCTGCAGTATTCACATGTATATAAGTATATTTTGTTTGCTAAAAGTTTTTACTGTTATAAAGGTAAACTTCCGAAAATATGTACTATAAACGGCGTTAATACACATTTTTAATAAGCGATTTGTATGCTTCTTAGGGTTTATCTATAGTAGGATCAAATGCTAGTATGTGTCGTTATGGACATGATGGGTATCCAAAATAACTGCGTCCTTTGATTATCTAGACTGTTCAAGTCTGCTCATAATGCGAGTTTTGATGTGCATTTCTATTAATTCTGATTGAAACAATGTCAATTTGATTCTTGGACATTTTGCATTGGACATGATCTCTTTGTCAATATTGAAGAAACGAATTAAAAGAGCACGTAATCAAACGCCAGTGCAGTGGCATAAGTAAGCACACTGGCTCGGCCATATTTTCAAATTCCTACTTAAATGCGCTTTTTTGAGATGTTTGCTGCTGAATACGAGAATACTTGCTAAATGGGTTGTTCATATGTCCGGATTAAGTTTAATCACTCATGCGTGGATGCAGAAGTTGAATTTACTATAGTTATTTAAGTGCTTTATCAAGCAGAACATTCGTTTGCGCTATTGAGACCAAAACAAATTTAATATGTATACATAATCGAGACTAAATGGTTTATATTACGAAATCGTGTTGACAGGTATATGAATTTTATTTTATCCTGCCGCTGTTGCAAAAATTGACCTAATAAAGCAGGGTCGGATCAACTAGTTGATCTCCGGCAGTACCTCACGTGACCGCGATCTAACCGTTAGTATGTATTCCTACGCGCCGATTAACATGTTCTAATATTTGACCTTTGAAATTTACAGGGACGCACCATAAATGTTATCGTAATATTATATACCATCCTTTTTTTCTTCTTTAAAAGATATTAAGATGGGTTCCCACTGCCATATCAGATCAACTCGATCAAGCCCGACCAAGCGGTCGGGTACTGGTCTGGTTCGGACGTCATGAGTGGTCGGGGACGGTCGGGTTGGTCGGCATTGGTCGGGCTTCCTACCCGATATTTTTTGACATGTCAAAACATATCGACTGGCGGTCGAGTAGGAAATGGATCGAGAATTGCTCGGGAAGTGGTCGTGTATTAGTCGAGTAGAAGATAGAGTTGATCTTGAAGCAATCGTGTGGCGATCGGATTGACATCTTTTACACGATCTGTACCCGATCCGCTCGACCTCTACCTGAGTTATTTTAGATCGCAACACGATCCACTCGAGCTCTATTCGATTTGATGTACAGATTTACTAGACTGCTACCCGACGGCTACTCGACCGTACACGATCACTTTCCGATTGCTATTCGACCATACACGAGCTCTGTACCCGATCCGCTCGACCTCTACCCGAGTTATTTTTGATCGCTTAGTACGAATGTAGTACGACCATCACGGTCTGGTCGTGTGAAGATCTGGTGGCGATCGAGCTGAGGTCCACTTGGTCGAGCTGAGATCGTATAGGGCTCGCGTATAGGTCGAGATGGTCGAGCGGAAATCGGAAAGATGGTTGAGTGGACGTCGTGAATGAGTCGTGTGGGGGTCGTGTGTTATCGACAAGAGGTCGAGAAGAAGTCGTGTATACCCTTTTTAGTCGAGCTTTGTCGGCTTTAGTCGGGAAATTTCTGTAATCGGGATGATCGAGTTGATCGGATCGGCAGTGGGAACCCATCTTTACCGAACCAGCTTTCTGTATTTATCATTTTTATTTACTTGATTACGCAATTTACGACGTATCTAGTGTGACGTCATTTCTCAGACGAAACATACTATCTAGTTTCTCTCAGGATTTTAGGGACAACAATTTTGACGTGGTGGTTTTAACAGTATTTTTTTAATATTTTAAAGCATCGATCGAATCACAAACGTATTTCGGATTGTGCGTTTGCCATTCATAATTGTTAACTTTGATAGCATTAAAATAATTCGCGACAGGATTACGTAAATCGGGTTTTCGGTCGGAGTGGTTAGCATTCGATACAAACGCTATCAAAAAAAGTGTGGTTTAAAATACATTTCGATAATAGGGATGGAAGAAAAGAAACTGGATTTCGAAAAAGGGATGGAAGAACAGAAAATGGATGTTTATATCGTTGTAACTATATTGTTATAAGCAATCGATTAAAGTTGTCATTAAGTTGTAAATACAATTTAGTTTATGTTTTGCTGCTGCATTTTGTTTCATTATTTACAAATAAAATTATCACATTCTCGATTCGTTTTTTCTTCCTTCTCATATTTTCAAATGAAAAGTATTTAAAGGAACAGTTTAAAATGGAACTATTTTTTACGTGACACAATCGGTAGTTATTCGGTCGTCAGGAATGTTGTGTACATGTAGGAACCCCGACAAGAATAAATATATTGTTATTTCCATTAATCATGTGTCTTTGATAAAATGAGTCAACGGCATAAAGCAGGATAAATCGAGTTCATGGTTGGTGCCGAGATGGAGAAAGTTTATCCGGTTTGCCCGAAAAAGCTAAAGCTCGCCCTATTTCCATTTTCAAAGCCTCAACGGATAAACTTTCTCCATCTTGGCACCAACCATGAATTATATATGTATTTTTATATTGACAAACAATATTACACATCTAAATATGTGTTTGTGATTGGTTAACAACTTAGTTGTATGCTCCCCTTCGAAGAAGAGGGGGTATATTGTTTTGCAAATGTCGGTCGGTCTGTCTGTCGGTCTGTCTGTCGGTCGGTCGGTCCGTCCACCAAATAGTTTCCGGATGATATCTAAAGAACGCGTAGGCCTAGGATCGTGAAACTTCATAGGTACATTGATCATGACAGGAAAATGACCTCTATTGATTTTCAGGTCACTAGGTCAAAGATCAAGGTCACAGTGACTCGAAACAGTAAAATGGTTTCCGGATGATAACTCAAGAACGCTTAGGCCTAGGATCATGAAACTTCTTAGGTACATTGATCGTGGCTGGCAGATGACTCCTATTGATTTTCAGGTCACTAGGTCAAATGTCAAGGTCACAGTGACCTGAAGCAGTAAAATGGTTTATAACGTATTTGCACAATGGCTGCCACTACAACTGACAGTCCATTTGGGGGTATGAGTGTTTTACAAACAGCCCTCGTTAATTTTATGAATTTTTAAAGCAACAGTTACTTACCTTATCTAGATTTTTCTAATCTTAAAATAATTCGAGAGTTTAGGGTTAGTTCTGTTACCATTGTTTCCTGCTGAACATTAAGGGTATTATAGTTTTCTATTTACAATCGTTTGCAATCTGTGCTGTATAAAATAAATGGGAAATTCAAAATAAATATACTTGTATTGTGCTGGTACATGTTTATACTACCTAGTACCTTAACCATTATTATAGATGACAGTTAAAGCGAGTAATGTAATATAAACTTGTGTTGGCTACCTGCCTTTAATCATTAACAATACATTATCAATTATTCTTAGATTAGTCCCGGCTTTTTGCTGGCGTCTTTGCAATTTTGTGGTTGATGTTAACGTGCATCATATCACTGCTTCTTATAGAGATAATCACTTCACTCGATTAAAGTGTTCAATGCGATTGTTTGAGGTCTCTGACCATGTTCCATACCAACTGCAATTCAGCACAAGTATGCTCCGTTTTGTTTTCTTAGAAATTGCAGTTTAATTTCGCCTGCAAAAACGATATATTTTTAGATCTACTAAACATTATGGAATAAAATGTAACGTACTTTTTTGAGTTTATTAACAGTCACTGTTTAAGACCTATCATTGTGCTTAGCCTTGTAGCAGAATTTTCCCACGCTTGTACTTAAAAAGATCTGGCTTATGTTGAATGGAAGATGAAATTCAGGTTGAGGTTTGCATTCGGATCGTAATACATAGTTCACCACTTCAAATAATGAATTAAACTTTTCTTCGGGATCATCATTGAAGGATAGCTTGTTCGTGTAATAACTCTACATCGATACATATACTGCATATATTGTGGAATAACCTCAGGGTCTTTATTAGCAGCCACTGACCACAAAGTATAGTTTAGACTAGCCTTTTTGTAGAATTATGCAATCTTTTTGTGATTAGAAAAGTTGGTTAATGTTTGCGTTTAAGATACAATTTAGGTAAAATGTTGCGAGCAACATGTATATATCCAATAATATACTACTGCTATTCAATTAAAACTGTTCTCACTAATTTGACCTAAGGTCGAGGTATTGTTTTGTTATTTTTAAATTTGTATATAAGTTAGCTTAAATTCAGATCTTGAGTGAGGTTGAATTTTGAGCCTGTTTTAACTAGGTCTATGATACGAAACATACATACGTAGTTTCCGCTAAACACTTTGAGTTTAAATGAAAATATTGTCCTGCATGTGTATGTGTATTTTGGTTATATGCATACTTTGCTAGCAAAGTTAATTATGTTAAATAAATTAATTAATTAATTGGTTATTTTTTGTAATATCTAGGTTTTTGTGCACTGTCACGATTCCTATGTTATTCATAATTTAAACAACAAATTCGTTGAATTGATATCCCCCGCCAATATGCTTCTGGACACAAAAGTATTATATTTGGCACTCAAAAAAAGCATTTTTTCAAGATACAAAGGGCCATAACACTGTTATTAACAGATGGTGTACAATGCAATTCGGCGTACATCATCCACTTAACCATATATATACTCATACCAAGTTTCAATGAAATCCCCCAAAGCACTTCCAAGATATGGCTCCGGACACACACAAAAACATTTTTTTAAGATACAAAGGGTCATAACTCTGTTATTATGAGATTGTGTACAATGCCATTTGGCGTGCATCATCCTATTATCCATATATATACACATACCAAGTTTCAATGAAATCCGCCAAAGCACTTCCAAGATATGACTCCGGACGGACGGAAAGACGGACGGACGGACAACGCCAAAACAATATCCCTCCGCCTATGGCGGGGGATAATTATACAGTTTAAAAATTCTATATCGCTTATATAGATATTCAACTTACGGTAGGTTTTAGAGGTAATTTTATAAGGTGAAGTACAGTACCTTTTACTATCAAAGAATAGTCGAGAACGGTGTCTTGGGACTGTCGGGTTGCAATTACTGCTCTGCATTGTATAAAGACATTGGCATGTGCCTAAAATGAAAAATTGCAGGTGTGTACAGTCAAACCTGAATTCAGCGGTCAGTCAAGGGAAATGATCAAATCGACCGTTGTCCACAGGTGACCGTTGAATTCGGATCACAATTTTAAGAAGGTTGGTCAATTGGTAGTATCACTACGTCGTTACCCCACCCAGTCGTTTGCATAAAGTGTAAAACAAATGCTCATTGCATTAACAAAGTATACTAACAACATTATCTTACGCGTGTACATTGAATAATAGAGAATAATATCTTTTAGATTGATTTAATTTCATATTGTAAAATTAAACAATGACTTTATCAACGCTGGTATAATTGTTTACTCATGCATCTCATTCATTCAGTAAATAAAGCTTGTCACGTTCCGTTGACGTCACGTCCGTAACAGTCTAAAAAGCGGATTCGGTGTCATAAACCGATAGTACAGTGTAATTGTACAGTTCTAATTCAAAGAAATTGCGGTCATTTAATTTAGCGATAATTACTTTCAACAAGTCATAAACTCTGACATATTTTCTTTTGAAGATACCCCCACAATTATCCCCGGAAAAGATACCTTCTCAACACCTTATAATTTGTTTACTCGCAGCGGGCCGCTTTTATAATATCATAGACAATTACCGCTTTCAGACGCTTTAAACGCAAAATAGACGGACAAATAAAATGCTGTGTTTTTAATTTTCGCGACTCGAGACGACTGACGCGTGACCGTTGATTTCAGGTCAAGCATGAATTTCGGAGTGGAATATTGTGGCCGTTGGCCGTTATGGTCAGGTGGCCGTTAAATTCAAGTGTAATATAGAGTGTTTTTCGTCGGGGGGGATTCCAGACTGACCGTTGTCTGCAGGTGACCGGTAAATTCAGGAGGCCGTTAGGTCAGTTTCGACTGTATTAGAATTGTTTTACTTGATAAATTATCTTAAGTTGCATTATTCGTACATGTTTATCAACAACACAACTCACTTCCTACAGATAGGTTTTCAGCGTTATTACACAGGAAACCAACACCAGATGAATGCGCATTTATATTCGGCATTCTTAATTTTTCTGTCTATGGACACTTACTTATGACCAAACCCATACATTTAAGAGACATGAGTGCGATTGTTTGTCCGTCGGTCTTCGGGTCATATAGTTGTGACGGTAAGCAGGTAATTATTAAATATAAGAACAAGTGTAATAAAATAATAATCGGTTTATAATTTTATGTAAAGCAGAATTGAAATACAAGTTGATTTAACTTTGTTACAAACATATGATTTTAAGACATATCGAGTGCATATGTTGGTCTACTAGATACATGAAAAAAATGTTGTTTTTTTTATAGATTTCCGATATGTGCGACGATTGTTTTAGACGTGAATATGGTTTGTGGTTTATTCCGGGGTATGTGTGAGTTTCGGAATGCCCTCAAAATGGTTTGAACTCCAAATGTAATGTATTGACCGGCCCAACGCTGTGATCACAGTGTTTATCATTTTATGTATATAGTTCTGTTATAAAAATAGCGATAAAACCAGTCAGATAGTAAAATGTGACTTGAAAGATGCACAACCAATTTGGAATTAAACTGGGTTTACAAACGTCCGATCCTAAGCGTTTGTCAAACTATATGTATGATGTATTAAAATATATTCACCTAGTGTATAATATATTCTATTGTGATCATCTTCGACCTAAGCATATTTGATTTTATACCTAATGATAAAATATGACATTTCTGCAGTGAAATAACAGCAGTGAAAATAAACAAATTGTTATTTTCACCGGTGAAAATAACAACTTTTCGGAACAACTTTTTCTATTTTTAGATGATCATATCAAGATTTGCTATGTATTTGTTATGATCGCGAGTGAATTGAAATCGATATTCCATCGAATCCAACAAATTGTATTTTTATGTTATGATTTTTTCACCGTTTAGTTACATTGTACAAGAGTTAAACTGGATAATTTCGCTTGATTGTTGACTTCATTTTGTGTAATGAAACGTATTGAGGCACGCCACCGGAGAAAGGGTAACTTTTCATCGAAAGGGAAACAGCTGTTAATTATTTTCTTGAAAAAATGGCATAAAAGAAACAGAAAATGGGTTCATGTCAGTGTAAGATCGTTTGTACTTTCACTCGTGATCATATACAAATATATTTTCTATGATCACTCGTGAAATAACAAACGATCTTACACTGACATGAACACATATCCTCTATATCTTCATTTCATAAACTGAAAATTGTGCTACTAATGAATTTAAACAAAATTAATTATAAGTCATTAGTTTTTCTTTTGTTCACGCTGCAATTACAGAAGACGAGGAACTAAAATAGCGCATTTACTAGTAACTACATGTTCCATAAATAAGCAAACACTTTCAATTTAATTGAGGAAGACTGCTTGAAATATGGTATGATAACGCATTTCGCGCATTTTATATCTTGTTTATCTTAACGGTTTAAATATATAAACACAAAAGTAGGCGGAATTTTAATTCAATACAGTTTTACAAATTAATGACTATTCTAATCAACCTATGTTTAATAGTTAACCGTAGCTGGGAATGTGTATTATGTGTAAATGTGGGTTTATGATCTTCAAAAAATGTCTTTCAATCATTTGCATTGATTCGTCATTCTGCAGTTTTATTAGAGTTTAAAATGACATAATAAGCGTGATACATCTACTTGTGTTTGATTCCTGCTGCCTTAAGTTACTTAGAGCAGATTATTGACAATTAAAAATAAATAAATATAATTGCAATAATGATATACTATCATTGATTAAATTGAGCGGTTTTTGTGAACGAAAATAAACACATTACAAGAAACCGATATCTTTGCTTGAGACAATCGCATATAGCTTAACATGTTCATAAAATACCATTTTGTATGTTTCTAAAAATTCCTAACTTTTTTTCTTCTTGTTTTTGCTTCTAAGAGCTAACATTAACAATATCGCTTATTGTATTTCAAACACAATTCCTGCACGTTTATCAAAGTGATTAAACAAAAATAATTGTATCGTATTGAGAAAACGGTCTTTACAACGTTCAAGCATATCCATACACACGTAATTTTTATAAAGTAATAACAGGTTTTTTTTAACAGAGTTAAAACGCGCACAGTTGAAATTATAATTTTATCATAAGCGACTTACAGTTGAAGCTAGTGCACATAAATTTAATGTTTTCACTTTTTTTAATGATTAGTACGTCTTGTAAAACATATTTAATAGAGATCGGTAATTATATTTTTTCGAAGACTTATCGGCCATTCAAAGGCGGTTACCGAACAATTTATATGTATTCGTTATGTCTGTTTTTAGAATTATATTAAGTTTTTATATTTCCTCATGAAGGAATTACTAGTCAGTTGTGATTATTGTTACGCATATAGTTACATATATGTTTGTAGTTTGATTGAGCTATATTTTGGTAATAAAATAAATAAAAATCAAATGTCACCAGAGTTGTGCGTCAAACATTACAACTGAGTAATGTCACAAATATGCCATTTAAGAAAAAAAAGGTGAGAAAATCGTTGAAACCAAATTCGCTGAATTTATGTATAATTCGGATTAACATCCATGTGATTCATTATCAATAAAAATCTTATAGATTTGACTTTTTATTGTCAATTTTAAAAACTCATCTGAACTTCACAAATGCAACTTCATTGTAAACATCAGTTTACCAGGATCGTTTGTTCTCAATTACTAACATCTGCTGAATGTAGAGTAAAATATGAATATGATGTTACAACGATTGAAAGGGTATCAATGTCTGTTCCTGGTTGCTCAATATTATGCAGGTGAACGTATGCTGTTTGAACAGGTTAACACATATATCTTATTGACAACCAAAACTATAATTGTATGTTGAATGCTGGTATTACATTGTCACAAACTCAGGCTGATTAATGTTCCCTTATGGTTTGCAACGCAGCATTGCATATCGTTCTTTAAGAAGTATTTCAATGAGGCAAAAAAAGGCAGAGAAATTCACAAATATTTTCATTGCACAATAAAATAGCACATCACACGTTCGTTTTGTCTGACGTGATGTGGGCGTCATACATGCGTTACACGTGCGGTACGAACAGTGTCTCATCGCTCATCAATGTTCTTACAACGAAAATATTAAATACAGCTACTAAAAAAATTAAAATTTTATCCGATCGGTCAATAGAATAAAATATGTGAACTAAAATCTATCATAACCGCATGTATCCATCTGCACAATGATAATATCACATAAAATCGACGTTTTTAGAAGGCGATATTACACAATTATGAAACCACGCGTTATAATCGCCGCAGCTATATGTAGTATATTTTTTACAACAATAACAACAGCATTTATTCAGCAATAAAGCTTACAATAAAGCTTGTAGCCTACAATGTTGCATATAAATATGCTTCTCGTTCAGATTATATTTATTATTTGATAAAGGAGGACGCTAACTATGAATCGTAATGACTTTGATTAATGGTCTGAAATCTAAAAATGAAAGTGTTTGTTTGTTAATTGATTTAATATAAAAACTTAAATGTGGATATAATTCTGACATATTGAAAATGCTTATAGGTGTGAGTAAAGAATTGGATGTAACACAAAACACGTAAATATGAAGCAAAAGTACACATTAAACAGACAAAAGTATGCACATATAAACAATTTATTTAAATAAAAAACAGATGGATCTAATAGTCGATCTATGAAGATCATTTCTAGAGTTTGTGATAAGTGATTGATCGACTAACCACGTATACGTTCTTCCCTTAAATTGTTTGCGTGATTTATAAGGTGTTCGCTTGCGAACAACAAAGGTTAATACCACGCGTTTCAAGCCAGTTTTGTACGGTAAACCTGATAACTGCCCCATCTGCCGCATCCGCGCCGTGCCAGAGGTTTAAATTCTTCAATTATATTCATTCACAAATGGAAACATATTGTGAATATCGTGTTAAATGGAATATTTTTTAATGGAGCGTATATAGAAAAGACTTAATAAACAATTTTAGAAATATACGTGTCGCGGAAAAGAATGTTTATGATTGATTAAAACACTCCACTATCTGCTGCGTCTTAATCACGTGGTATTTTTGCTCAGCACAGGTCATTAATAATTTGAGGCTATTAATAGATGCGGGGAAATAAAACTACTGCTGATCAACAAGTATAGTATAATATCGAGAGTCCAATACACCATTACGCGTCTGTTGCTTTACCTCGTTGATAGTGCTTGCTACTTCAGCGGGGTTAAATATGATATGTCTGGGAAACGTTCTTTTGTTCTCAACTGGTAGCGGCGATATCTCATGTGTTCTTAATTTCACTGGTGATAACAACAAACGTGTAAGGTTAAGCGTGTTAATATTCACAGTTCTCAATTTATAAAACGTTGAACATGAGTTGCGAAAATACTGACTTTGAAATAAAGTTTGAAATTTAACTTTTTAAATAATTAAATTGGAAACAAAAATTAAACTAGTGTGCGTGTGTTTTCACGTGTTAGTCGCAAATTCTTCTCATGAGATGTGAGTTGTTATAGTCAAACCACACAATAGTTTTAGTAGATACAAATTGTACTATGAGGGTTCACATCATATGTGTCCTCACATGGCTTATTATGAGTTTATTTCTCCACCATCGAAATTTATCGTCTGTTAATATTTAACACGCCGTTTTCTGTCGACACATTCCAATCACACATTAATAGCCGCGTCATGCGGAAATGGGTCTTATGGCGTTTCGGCCAGCGTAGCTCAACCCCAGACTGTGCATTTGCGTAGTCTGATCATAGGCGATGCTGTTCGATATAAAATCACTCAAGGTTTTATGGTCTCATTAAGTATCGCCTGACCAGACTGAGAGATGCGCAGGCTGGGTGGGCTAAAGCTATATGGCATAAGACCCATTTTCGCATGACGCGTGTCGTCTTTTTAAATCTTCTTGCGAGTTGTAAATGCCATCTTTTAGCACAATGCATTTCGATATAAACTTGATTTCAAAAACGCAGATACAACAGACTTGCAAATAAGGGTAGCCTATTCAGGCGTTCAGGAACGATTTCTAAACGTGCTAACCGAGTAATGCAAACATTTGTGGTTAGATTATTAAACAATATTCTCTTAACGTGACACCATACTATTTCAGTAGTGTTTTTTTTTCTCATATTGAAAGCAAAACTGTGTTTATCGATAGTCAATTATGTCTTCCCCTGACGATTTATTGACCGAGTAGAGATCCTGATATTCTGCGAGATGGATTTTAACGCATAATTGTAACTGGGTCACAATTTGTGTCTATGTGTCGTTTGAATATGCAGAGAGTAGTCCGGAATTCCGTACATTGATCTGTGTTACATCGTTAACGCTGAGCACAGACAAATATTCGAATGTATTCATTTGTGACTGCTGGCGTAATGTAGAGGTCATTTAAGGTGAAAAGCTGGGTAAAACAGCAACGCCGATAAAGCGCAAGAGTGTTCTATGCCAATGTTAAGGTAAGAGACAGGTTTACACCGTGAGAACTACTAGGGTAAAAAGTAATGCATTAACAACAAAGTAAGAGTAAACAGCGCTGTTTGTATGCATTCCTAATTCGTGAATAACAACTACTGCTCGCAGATTTATTTTTTAATTAATTTTCATTAATTATCTTATTGTATATTTTGATTCGTATATGGTGTAAAAAAAAGTTTTGTAAAGGAAATTTCCATCATGAAATTATATTCTTATTGTGATAGCTATTCGATAATCCAACAATATTCATTTAATATGATGGTGATTGCAAATTTTATCTTATATTAGCTGGTTCTCATTTTACAATTTTCATAATACGTTTAATGTTTTCAGAACGTCAAAAAAGAGACATATTGTTGTTATTTTATCTAAGTTATCTCTATAACATAAAAATGTTATAACAGTGAACTCACATCTCGACCTGTGGGTAAAGACACACTCTTTATAAATGTAAATGGGTTATAATCAAAAGTTGCGATTTAAATAGCCATAACATATTTTTTTTTATGAGTTGCGTCTAAGATTATGCAATATCGAAAAACTACAGTGCCGTCAGCGCTTTGATATATTTTGCTATGATTTTAGTTCACTTTTATTTTTTGTAGACATGAGGATTTTAAGTTGTGTTATCGTTGGTCATCTGCAATAGTAAGGTTTTGAGTATTTTTTCTTAGTTGAGAATATAAGATACACATTAGGATAAAATGATATTTGTTTTCAATTAGATGTGAATTACATATTTTGCATTTTCTGTCTTCTTTATTTATATAATTATAACGCCCTTGTTAAATTTCAAGTTTGTGTGATGATTATTATTATTTTGTAGGTATGGTTCGAATTCAAAACTACATTTGAATGTACAATACGTGCTAAGCCTCCCAGAGTGATTAATATTACTTTGCCAGTTCTTGTTGAATTGATCTATTTTCCTTGGTTTTATGTTTTCTTGTTCTGGCTTATCAGTTCTTTGGTTTATCCATAAATCCGCAACACCCATGTGTTCAAACATTTTTTTTACGTGTGACGCCCAGTTATTTTTATTGTAATTTATTCAATTTTCTGCGTCCATTTTAGCATGAGATTTTTTATTATGTTATTTTCCTGTAAATTAAGTATTTTTATCCAGTATCAACACACAATAGTTTTTCGGTGGTTATCCAGTGGTAACCCTCCAAGTTCACTGTAAAGACCCATAAGGTTAGTTGATGTTTTAACGCATAGTAATTTTCATAAAAAATTCGAATGGATTTGCTCAATTTCTTTTGCTTCATGTTGACCCCATACTTCAGCCGAGTAATATAGAATTGGGCTAAATAATAAATCTTTTATTTTTGTTTTCTTGGTTTGAATTTCATACTGATTTAAAACGGAAAAGAGTTTATGCAATGCCCTCGACGCCTGTTCTATATGCACTTCAGAGTTCTGGTACAGTTTCCGTTTATGAAAAAATAAACTCCTAAATATTTAACGGATGAAACTACTTCATGCTTTTCGCCATATAGGAATATGACAATATGTGCGTGCCTTCTGCTTTTTTCAAATATCATTATTTTTGTTTTTGCAGTTTTTATCTTTAATTTCCATGTATTACAGTATAACTCGATATCGTTAAGCATGGATTGTAAAGCGGCTTGTGATGTTGCGAAAAGAACCTGATCGACCGCATTAAGTATAAAAATATTTAAAGCTCATGGATTTAAATACATCGTTAATATTCGATTTAATATAATTTAAAATATACTTTACGAATACAATAAACAGTAAGGATGTTCCACAGTCTCCCTGTTTTAATCCTTGATACGCGTTAATGATCTCTGATATCTCGTAATTATTTTGTATGATTGATTTGACAGTGAAATAAATCGCCTTAAAGTGATTTTATGCGCATCTAACTGTATATGCTATGTTTATAGGTGTCTATCGCAACCGTTGTTTATTTTGATGTTTTTACTTCATATGCACTTGTACTTGTGAATGCAGCATCAACATACTCAAACAATATCCCGGAAAGAGAAAAATAATGCATTTGATTATCAACTGTACTTTCGTTTAACAACTGATCGTGCATCTACAATGTGAATCTAAATTTAGTTTTAGTGCAGATTCGTTCATACGACACACGAACACTAACTGCGATCCTAATAAAAAGACAGTTCCGCTCGGCTTAGAGGACTGTACAGTTATGTAAAATATAAAATATAAAATATATTTTTATAAACAACTGGTAGCAAGATGAGTTGCAGATAATTGGTCAGTTACCACATTTCTACCAACTCTGTTGACCTGTTAACTCTTTTCAGCTCAATTCAACAGTGAAAAATGCGCATAATATCAATTTAATAGCGTTAATCATTGTGATGCTTATGTAATGTGAGATAAGTGTTTGCCATAAGAATGGAAGATTAATGTTATCATAGCCTTTATGAATGCGCTGTAAATGTTGTGTCCGCTGTGAATTACTTTAGATATGATAGCCTGTAATAAGAAAATACAATCAGCAGTGCTTTTACTGAGTTTGTATTATCATTTCATTATTTGATGTGCATATTGAAAGACGATGGAAGAGAGTTTGTGAATATATTTTAGCTAATATATTATTGAGTGTTTTTCCTCGGTAATTATACTAGGATTGGATTAACGCCTTAAAATATTGGTATATGGTAGCCCAATCTTCAGCATTCAGGGTATACAGCATTGTGTAATAGGTTGTTATATAGTGTGTGAAGGTAAGGTGATATGAGGCTCATCAGGCCCACATGCTTTATTGTTCTTTTGTTTAAAAACTGCCTTCTGTATTTCGTTTAACTTTATTTCGCAATTTATATTATTATCGTCTGCTGTCTGGTTTTCAGCATTTTCATCGCGAGTGTTTCTTTTTCATTTGAAGTTGGATTGTCTCCTAGCAGGGAATTGAAGTGTTTAAATAGTCCATTTATTTGTATATTGTTTATTTGCTTATTTTTATTATTATTACTGTTTTTATAGATTTCCAAAATTGTCTATGTTGTGATTTGGCGATTTTTTCAAGATTAATACCTTCGTTTATTGTATATAGAGTTTTTCAGATTTTCTTATTATGTTATAATTAGTCCCCGTTTCGAAAAATATACTCTGTTTTCGTTTGATTTTTTGCGGTTAAAGGTGTTTCATTCAGTTATAAATTCGTGTTTTGCTTCATGACAGTCTTTGTTGAACCACGGGGGTTTTGCTCGTGGATTACAGTTGTGCGAGTTACTGTGTGAGAAAGTTTTACTGACAATCCGTCTTGATTGCTCATGCATGAGTTTGAGGGCATTTTTGCCTGATCTGTTGCGTTGTTGTTATTAATAATATAATAGCTTATTTAATTATTATTAATAAGAGATTCACGAAAAACATGCGTGGATTTTTCGTTGAATATTACTTTAGTTTATGTGTGTTTTCCTTTTTTGCAGTAGTTGTTATTTAATGTAAGATCATTTAATTTAAATGCAAGGTTAATGGCGGCGTGATCTGAAAAATTGCTCCAATCTTATATCTTAAAATCAGGAACAAGTTGATTACAGTTTATGTTTAACAAAAAATAGACAGTGACGCTTAGACCGCGTGGTGATTTAAACGTATCTTAACCGTCTTTATCGTTTTTTAAATGTCCATTCGCTATAAAGTGGTCTGTTGATTTAAAAAGTGAAATTTATTTTTGTCCGTGGTTTTCCGTTACTTAATCTTGGTTATTACGTAAAAGCAAATGGTAAATATGTTCGTCATCTTGCACATCGTCTCCCGTTACATTTAGGTACGCATCATAGCTTATAATATCCGACATAGTTCTAGTTCTAACATTATAGTCACCAACAAAACAAACTGTGCCAAAAGGTTCACAACGTTCAATTCCTTTTTCGATTTCTTCAAAACAGTCACAACCTTTACCTATTAAAACTTCAGAGTTAGCTGGTGGTATATAACATAGACAAATGAATACATCTTAGTTATAAAATAATATTTCCTTTTTTATTTTAATTCATGTTATACCATTGCTATTTTGTTCTATGAAAGATATGTGATTTTTTTAAATTTATCATTAATATTTATACTAAGGCCGCCACTAAAACGACCTTTTTCGTCCCATGACTTTTATTTCCAACTAGATGGCAACCGATGTATTCATTTATTTCTAAATTAGTATTTTGTTTTGAATGAATCAATGCTTCTGACAGTAATATTAGGTAATATTTTTAATAACATATTTAAAGTCTTCATCATTAATTGTTCGTTCTAGACCGATTACCTTCCAAGCGATAGTTCTAAGTTCCTCCTGCCGTTCCTATTTTAAAACTTCTCTGAATTGGTCACCGATGTTGCTTCGTACCATAAGTCGGGAGCCAGTCAATTTGATGTTCCACGATTTTCACGAATATCCGAAGTAAGTTGTGTATCTAACTGATATACCCGCCAAATCTCACAGACGAAGGATATTCATATAATTGTTTCTAACTTCTTATTTATTTACTAAATCGCTTGACCCTATTTTTCAATATGACTGTATTTACTGTTTATCATCATTTATCCAATAACATGTTACAAACCAAGGTCTAAAACATTATAAGGCATATTTCTGTATAATTTGTTAAAACCATTGATTGCAAATGAAAGACATGTATGTATACAATATATGCTTTAAAATGAATTAAAAAAAATCATTTATCCAATAACACTGATATGAATGTATTAGTCTTTCACTACAATCATGAACCGGAAGCGAAAGCATACCAAACCGTTCACTGTAAATTACATTCAAATGAACGTTTATTTCATATGTGTGTATGTTTTGGTTTGACTTAAATATATTGATTTAGTATGCAATATTATATTCAGCGAAGATATATTCATCCACACATGTACAGAAACATATAAAAACAACCCATTTACAAACGTGACGACATTTACAAGTTGTGACTTTGTAAAATTTTAACATAAAATCGATGTATCTTGTCTGTGTGACGAGCAAATTTCCACTCAATGAAATTACTAACAACACCAAACCATTGCTTTTAACATGTATACGTATTCTCATGCACAAAACATTGACTTCTTGTCGATCTAATAGATTTTTGGGGGTCTTCCAAAAGAGATGACGAATTCCAAAGAGGTGGCGCTAATGATAGAAGGTGGCGACATTGCACTATTTTAACTAATTAAATTTTCGATGCCGACCATACATTTTTCGTTACGTATTTCATGTTGAGTGTTTGATATTTGTTCTTAATTTGATTATAATGAAATGTAACCAAAAAGTAAAGTCTACATAATTATGAAGAAACATGTGTTGCAAAGAGATTTCCGTTATTGCATATACTTCAAAACTGGAAACAAAAGCTTAAGTATCATAAACAAAATGGAACGATTAAAGCCGAAGCTATCCTTATTTTTGCATATATTAGTAGAAACGAATAACTTATGTTAGCTTATTTAAGATTCGTTGACCTTTGCCTTTTATTAAATTAAGCAATTGTAATAGGGGACAAAATTCGTCGTTTCAAGAAGAAATTATATCTTTTTATAGCTTCGTGAATTGTGTTTTTGTATTAACACATTTGTTCACTGCGGGGAATCACGTGGTTTTATTTTGATATGGAACACGGAAAATGGCGGCGTCATTGTCTCGGTAAGGGTATTATTTTTTCTTATTGCACCTAAATGTTTAATTTTAATTTGCTAAGATGTAGAATATCATATGCGGAATCGAATTCCGCGTGTAATGGTACCTTACATTTCATGTATTACTGAGTAATTTTCTCGCTTACCCTTTTAATTCGTACACATGCGAATGCATGGCAGTGATAGTTTTCACGGATTTAAATGAATTCTTCACAAATTTGATAAATATCGACATTCCTCAAATCCTATCTTTTTAAATATATACCAGGTTTTCTTTACATTACAAACAAATTGTCTGAGAGTCTGAAAACATCGCAGTTTCTGCATAATAAATCAAAAAACAAAAATGATATGTTTCACGGAATACAAATTTATGATATGTTTCACGTTAATAGTATGATATGTTTCACGTATTGTCTAAAGGCGAAAAATAAAACGTCGGATATTTTCTCAGTTACTAGTTTATGTTTTAGCACTTAGTACCGGTAAAGCCCAGGACAAAGTGCGGTTAACTGGCAGCCGTGATACGTATGATCGACCATGTTTTGAAAATGGCGTAAACTCTAACACATAAATTCACCGCGACCCTCTCTTCACTTAACTGAAGTTTTATCTTAATAATGGAATATCTAACCATAGTGCATTGTGTTTAATGTGCGTATTATGCTTAATTTTCGCAGATGTCTCTCCTGACTGTATAGGAAAAAAAGATCAAAAGAGAAGAAAGAAGATGGGCACAATGTCTTCCTCAATGACGTCTTTACAGCTCGGGTCCTTCGGTTTACGTTGGGAAACGCGCGAAGAAATCCTGCCATCTGACAAGATGTGCATTAATTAACGAAAATAAAAACAATATGGCAGAAGAAATAATTTTGATCTGACAATTTTCAAAAACGGCAGTTTTCTTTACAAATTAAAACTTAAAACTATTCAAAATCAGGGTACAATTTATTCACATATTGTTTGTCATTCCTACGTCTTATAAGTTATTATCACATGCTATAGAGTTTGAGACATAGCCGCCGATGCAGCATATTGACTGATGTCTAAGAAGTGTGTTGTGAATATTCATCTAAATGGTGAACAGATTTTCAATTTAATGCTGGTATGTTATTATATATTTTGTTGCACACAAACGAATTTTGTAACATTGTCACGTACTCAATATGCAAGATTAAATTCTATACGTTCAAACGGGTGTGGGCTAAGTTAAAGGGATCTTTTCACGGTTTGGTAAATTGACAAAATTGAAAAATGTTGTTTCTGATTCGCAAATTTTCGGTTTAGTTATGATATTTGTGAGGAAACAGTATTACCGAACATTTGCCATGATCTAATATAGCCATTATATGCATATTTTAACGATTTAAAAACCTAAAAATTATAAAGCGTTGCAACGCGAAACGATTGAATAATTTGGAGAGTTCTGTTGTTGTCGTTTAAATTTGTGAAACTACGAAGATTGCTTATATAACGTATAAAATATTCAACTTATGCATGCTTGGCAGGATAGCTCAGTTGGCTAATGTGTTTTTACTTTAATATTCCGAGGGTCACTGGTTCGAGCCCAGCTGCGTGCTACTTTTTTTTCCTTTTTTAAATTTTATTTTTGATTTTTTACTGGAGCTTTTAAAATTTAATGTTTACATTTATCAATATAAAGCATTTAATGACAAACTTCAAAACATGCCAAAATCTGTGAAAAGGCCCCTTTAAGCTGTTCAAATGTAAACTGTCGCCGTAATTTGGATGTCTTATAAATTGCTGTTTCTAAATGATTGTACAATAAGAAAACGCTATTTTGCTTTATTTATTTCAAATAAATAATAGGAAACATGGATTTGCGTTTATGTGTTCACTAATCAGCAATATCACAGATAATTAAATTAAATCACAGTGTTAATCATGAGGACATAGAACAACAAAATCACCAATATCACCTTCAAAAACTAAAATAATAAACAAAAGCGTATCACTCTCCCTGAGAAATAATTATCACGATATGGCTGTGTACAAATTGCATCAATACGATCAATTGAAATGAATCACTTACTATACATTGGGTCAAAATTTGTCGCAGTTTCTTAAGCTGATGGCGTATTATTACTTGCAACTGCATTAGTATTTCCTTTTTATCATGTTTGCATTTCGGATGCCTATACAAATTCGGCTTGTGAGTGTATGTCTTTCCGCATTTGCATACATGATTCTTGGCCCCAAGATGCATAGCCAGGTGTTCATCATATTGGTCTCTCCTATTCATTTGATGTCCGCATGTGTCACATTTAAACGTCGCTTCTTGATGATGTGTCATGTACGTTCTTATGTCTGCCATTATTGCGAATGACCTCCCACATGTCTCGCACGCAAAATCTTTAGTTTCGTTATGTGCTGCGCAATACATGAAAGAAAAGACCAGTGTGCATAAGAAAACATACAAGAAAAACAAAAGATCTACAAGTTAGACTTTGGTGCCTCGCATTCCTGTAGTTCAATACAAAACATTGCTGTGTAACCATTTAACAACTGGTCAAGTATTTCATATTTTATCGGGTGTCTTGACGTTTTATGAAGCAAAAAATAATAGATTTAACTTGATCCAATGCGAATGTTTTTAAACTTTTGCCATTCTAGAAGATACGCAATTTGTCACATCCGCCACTAAAAACGGTGCAACAGAGTTTGAGTATTGTCTTGAAACTCATGTCCCGGCATGAAATCGATCCATCTTAATATGCCAAACGTTTTTTTGATCATAAATGACAAAACACAATCGAATAAACCTGGTGATTTTGGTTTTCTTTTTCGAAAATGCTTCGTACCAATGGAGTATACATTCCGTGAGTTGTCAATGTGTATGTACATT
Source organism: Dreissena polymorpha (assembly GCF_020536995.1). Classification (NCBI taxonomy): domain Eukaryota; kingdom Metazoa; phylum Mollusca; class Bivalvia; order Myida; family Dreissenidae; genus Dreissena; species Dreissena polymorpha. Next base: position 29,794,508 of record NC_068361.1, read on the forward strand.
TCTAAAGAGCCATCATCAGCAATTACAATAATGGCAACGTAAATATTTTACCGATTTTGAAATAAGTTTGGTTGCAATGTGTCGGAATAATCGGCTATACACAGTTATAAAATATAATTGGGGGAGGGGAATAGTAATCTGTGCTTAAATACACAATGTTTTTCTCACTAACATTTCTGAAAATGCCTAATATTCACAATACCATCTTACCTGTGTCTTGTTACATTAGCTTTGCTGTAGAAAATTTGTCCGCAACATGTGTATGGCGCTACCCCCGTATGTTTTCTTTCATGATCTCTTAATCCTGGGGCGCTTTGAAAAGCCTTGCCGCAAATTCGACACAACCAAAGTCTGAAAATAAATATTTACCTATCTCTTTAACAATTGTTACGTGAAACATATCATACACATTTTATTCCGTGAAACATATCATTTTTTATTTACGCGTTTATTTATTTACATATTAAGTGGTAAGCCGTCCAGAATATCATACATATTCCAAATTATGTTTCTCAAATTTCTCATGCAATAATATGGTATGACCTATGTTTATTTTATGAAATATATGACACAATGTATTTATTCCGTGAAAACTATCATTTTAAATAATTCAATTTGAAATAAATTCAAAGGGTATATGAGAAAAGTAGGTAGTTAATTTATAAAAGTAAGATATCGTTAGACGCGGATTTCGATTCCGCATATGATAGGCTACATCATTTCAAGCTAATATCTCGAATTTAAGTACGAGAAGCAAAAAAGTTACTCTTACCGAGACAATGACGCCGCCATTTTCCGTGTTCCATATCAAAATAAAACCACGTGATTCCCCGCAGTGTTGTTGTAGAGAACATATTTTGAGAATGTTGAGAATTTAGTTATTGGATTTATTGAATATTGCATATTTTGGATTTATATCGTACAATATGTTTTTTCAGGGTATGGACTTCTTGATTGAGTTGGTTACTAATATATTCACAGGTTACTTATATATTCATATATAATTCACATTCACATCTTGTTTTTTAATAGAATGCGTATTTTCTGTATACATTTGGGTTTAAGTAAATAGGTTGAATATATAAAAAGATTATATAGAAAGAAATATGAAAAAGGAACATAAGACATATAATGAAAGTCATTTGATGATTCATATATCGTGCATTAGCGCCACGTCATGTCCTTAGCTCCACTTTCTTGGCATTGGCTCCATCTCTTTTGGAAAAATACAAAATTATCTAAGATATCTGCAAGATGTCAATGTGTCTGTGCATGCAGGAACTAGTGTATGTTGAACGTAATCGTGTGATATCGTTAGCGACGGATGGAATTTTGCTCGCCACACATGCACAATACATTGATTTGCTTGCACAAACTCCACCATGTTGCAACTTTTAAAGGTACTAAAGTTTCCAAATAAGTCGTGGTTGTATGTTTATGTACATTTGTGGATGTATAAATCTTCGCTGAATCGCACTTCATTGTCCGATTTTTAATATATTGCGAAATATCTTGGAAAAACATAATAAACCTACTCACCGTAAATAATTATCCGTGAAATTTCAAAACATCTCGTCCTGAGCGCCACCTCGAAAATAGCATTGGCTAATTTATTATTTCATCGCAAAAACGAGGTGGCACCCGTGATTAACGGCCGTGCTATACCTCTCAATGCCTTTACAAGTTGTTAAAATTATATAGTTAATACTAACGGTATTGATATTAAAATATCTGAAATTAAATTGTTCTTTTATTCGTTAATTTGACTGTTTTAGGCAGTATTTTAATGCATTGGTTGAAAACAAAGACTAATACTAACATAAATGTATTAAATGACACTCGGTGATATCAGACTTTTTTATTTGAAGGTTTTTGTTGTGTGTTGTTTGGGATTTATTCCGGCCAAAGTGTGGGGTTTGACATGACTTTCCTACGGTTTAAGCCGCCGATTGTGTTTTAATAGAGCGTTCGTTGGCGGTGATATAAGAGTTTTTCCCTCTGTGTGTGTCTGTTTCTGTAATGTTTTTTCTAAGAAGTCAACTGTGTATTTTCCCTTTTATGTGTGAACTGTTTGATTAAGTATGAGGTTAGGAATGTCGCTTAACTTGGTTCAACACAAAACATGGATTATCATGGACTGTTCCTAGGAGGTGAACCGATCTTGTTTATTTTTTGTTAAATATTTGTTTAGTTTGAATGACTCTTTGTATGTAACAGGTTGAGTGCGCAGTGGCTCAACATTTTAATAGCTTTGATGCGCGTCGTCAAGCCCTTAAACAGGTATGATCCGCGATGTAAAGCCTTCCAACGTTTGATGCGTGGTATCAAGCCCACTAACAGATTTGATGCGTGATATCAAGCATTCTAAGATGTTTGATGTCAAGCCTTCTAACAGATTTGATACGCGGTTTCAAGCCTTCTTACGGGTTTGTTGCGTAATATCAAGCATTCTAACAGGTTTGATGTGGAATGTCAAGCCTTTCAACAGGTCAGATGCGCAGTGTAATGCCCCCTTACATATTTTATACGTGGTTTCAAACCATCTAACTTTTTTGATACGCGGTGTCAGGCCTTATGAAAGGTTTGATGCGCGATGTCAATTTTTGTAGAAGGTTTGAAGCGCCTTGTCAACCCTTCTAGCAGGTTTGATGCGCAATGGCAAGCCTGTTAACAGGTTTAATGCGCGTTGTCAAGCCTTCTTACAGGTTTGATGCGCGGGGTCAATTCCTTTAACAGGTTTGATGGGAGTTGTCAAATTTTTATACTAATTTGATGCGCGTTGTCAAGCCTTCTAAGGGTTTGGTGTGCGGTGTAGAGCTTTTAAACAGGTTAAATGCGCAATGTCAAGCCTTCCAACATGAAACTCAAAATCAAGCCGTCTAGCATGTTTGATGCGAAATATCAAACCTTCAAGCAGGTCTGGTGCTTGGTGTCAATCCTTCTAACAAATTTGACGCGCGGTGTCAATGCTTGTTACAGGTTTGATGCGCGGTGTCAACCACTTTAACAGGTTTGACGCGAGTTGTCAAACCTTTTAACAGATTATATACGCGGTGTCAAGCCTTCTTACTTATTTGATGCGCGGTGCCAAGCCTTCTAACAGATTTGATATGCAGTGTCTAGCCTTTTAACATATTACATAAGCGGTGTCAAGCCTTCTTACTTATTTGATGCGCGGTGTCAAGCCTTCTAAGGGTTTGATGTGCGGCGTAGAGCCTTTTGAGAGGTTCACTGCGCGACGTTATGCACTCCAACAGGTTTGAAGCTCGGTATCAAGCCTTCTAACATGATTGATGCGCGGTATCGAACCTTCGTACAGTTTTGATGCGCGGTGTAAAGCCATATAACAGGTTTAATGCGCGATGTCAACCCTTCTCGAAGGTTTGATGCGCGATGTAAACCCTTCTAGCAGGTTTGATGAGAACAGAATTCATGCGCATTGTCGAGTTTTCTCCAAGGTTTGATCCGGAATGTCAAGCCTTCTTACAGGTTTTAGACCGGTTCCAAGCCTTTTAACAGCTTTAATGCGCGATATCAATCCTTCTTTGATGCGCGTTGTGAAGGCTTCTGACAGATTTGATGCGCGGTGTCGAACTTTCTACAGGTTTAATTCGCGATGTAAAGCCTTATAACAGGTTTGATGTGCGATATCAAGCCTTCTTGCAGTTTGAAAACGCGGTTTCAAACCTTTAAACTGGTTTGAGGCGCGATGTTAAGCCTTCTAACAGGTCTGATGCGTGGTGTGATGCCTTCTTACAGATTTGATGCGCGGTGTCGAGCTTTCTAACAGATTTGATGCGGATTGTCAAGCTGTCTAACAATTTTTAGAGCGGTGTCAAGCCTTCTAACATATTTAGAGAACGGTGTGAAACCTGCTTACCGGTTTGATGCGGATTGTCAAGCGCATAATATAAAGTACCATTATATACAATATTATAAATTCGCGTAAAACGCGGGGTCTATTATTTTACTCGTTGGAGTAAATAAAAATATAGCTTATCCAACAATCTGGGCATTCTTGTTTCAAATCACAACATTTCCGAATGCATCTATCAGTATAAAGTTAAAGAGGGTAGCCAAAAGGCAAAGTATACCATTTATTATATTTCATTTCGATAGTAAGTGTTCATAACCAATACTTTACTACAAATTCTGTAAATGCTGTGTTTTAGCTCAGTTAAATTATCCGAAGGGATATTAAATAATTATAACTCTCTGAGTATACTCCTTTAATTGACGTTTCGGCATAATGCCTTTATCAAAACAATGGAAATTATATGTGAAGTACATTTTTACGTCTTTTGACTGCACATTTTAAATAACAAAGAAAAATATTTTTAAACGTCAAATGACGTTGTACATGATGACGTCATAAATGGCGTTATATAAAATGGCGCCAAAAAATGTAAAAATTCGCAAAAATGAAATGACGTTAAACACTTACATATTTTGTCTTAATCTTATGTTAAATGTGTGCTTTATATATTTAATAAATTGATATTTTACAATAAAACAATCATCATCATATGTAATTATAATCTACCTAAACTTATTATCATAAATTAAATAGGGTAAACTTATTTAATGACTTTAATTATTTCAATTCATATCTATGTAAAATATTATAATGATATATGATTAAATAATCATATATACTTGCTATTCTATATATCATATACACATTATGGATAAGATCAATTGCATAAAGTACTATTATCTTTACATTAATTTATGTTGATGATTAATATAACATGTTTTTCACATATATTTTTTACAACATAGTTTCCCGTAGCAGGACATCAAGTTGATTTTTGGATTTAGTCCATTTGGTGATTGCGTTTGAAACTTCTTTATGAATTCCAATTCTTTAATAAGTGTGTAATAATGGGAACTGTCTCTTATTTGTGTTAACACTGATACACCCATATCCTGCACTCTGTGGCCAGCACCATTGAAATGTTCTGAGATTGGTTTATCTCTTCGTAGCCGCACGTCAGCCTCGTGTTCTTTGGCACGTTCCTTTAATGATCTGCTTGTCTCTCCGACGTATACCATCTTTTGGCATTTAATACAAAATATACCGTACACCAAGTTATAAATGTTACAGTTCTGTTTTATTGCTTCGTTTGGAATTTCACTGTTTGGGTGGTTATGAAAACCTCTTTTCAACATTTTACAGACTATACAATTAGTCTTACACAATTGTGGTATTAGTTGAAAACGTTTGTTTATTTCTTTATTTGTTTTTCCATGAACTAAAATGTCACCGATATTCCTATCTCGTCTGTATGCAACAATTGGTACCTCTGGGAATACATTTTTCATTCTGTCTGATTTATATAGTTTGTCGGTATGTGTTCGAATTATTGAGCGGATATTTGGAAGGTTGTTAGAATAAGTTATAGCTAGTGGTACTCTCTTGTTGGCTGTTTAATTTGTTTCTTTCTTCTTAAGTAAGTCTTTCCTATTTAAATTATCAACTCGGGATAATTCCTGGTTTACAAATTTATTTGGATATTCTCTTTTCTGTAGATTCTGTTTTAGTTCTTTTTTCCGATGTCGGTATTTGTTTTCGTCAGAACATATTCTTTTTAAACGTATTCCTAATCCATAGGGTATTGCTTTCTTCACATTTGTTGGATGGTCTGAGTCATATTGGACATATTGATGTTTATCGGCTGGCTTTGAGTATAAATCAGTTGTAATTTTATTATCTTCTAGTTGAATTTTTGTGTCTAAGAAGTCTATCTGTGTTGTGTTCCATCTTAATTCTATTTTGATGTTTTCATGTATTTTGTTAGCATAGTCGAAAAATTTCATGAGTTCGTCAATTCCGTGTGTCCATAGTCCAATCCCATCATCTATGAAACGTTTATAGAATATTGGTTGTTTATTGTATTCAGATAAGTGTTCATCCCATTTTCTCATGTAACAACAGGCATAATTTCTCCCAAGTTTCGATCCAATAGCTACTCCCTCTTTTTGTCTGTATTCTTGTCCACAAAATTCGATAACATTATTTTCTAAAACAGTTTCAATCATTTCAATCACCGCTTCAGTGTTGATGGTCTTAGTACAGCGTTCATTTAAAGCTTGTTTGCACGCCTCTAGGCCCCTTTTCTTTGGAATCGATGGGTATAACTTGACAACATCAAAACAGAATAAGATAATTCCTTCTGGTAATGGTGAAGTTACTTCCTTCTCTATAGCGTTTAAAAATGCTGTGGTGTTTCTTATATAGCTTGGTGTTTCTATAACATAGGTTTTTTGCTCCTTTTCTGCTACCTCTGCCATTCTTTCAGTACTTGTTCCAATGCCATTTACGATTGTTCTATACGGGTTGCCTTTTTATGTATTTTTGGATTTCCTTTGAGTTTCCCTCTTGATGGATATTTGGGTATCAAGTATTGTTGTAAGTTCTTTGAGATAATGCCGTTTTTAAATAGTTTATTTGCTAGTTGCTTTACCTTTTTGTTTGCATTTTCAAGTCCATTCCCATTAGTTTTTTCATATGATGTGCTGTCATTAAGTTCATTTCTGAGTTTTTCTACATATTCATTTGCGTCTGTTATCACTATTCCAGAACCTTTGTCTGCAGGCCTTATTATTATACTGGAATCATTTAGTAACGTGTGCAATGCTTGTTTTTCTTGTCTTGTGATATTTGACTGTCCATTTTCTTTTATGCCATTTAGAATATCATTTTTAACTGCTTCTATATAAGCATCTAGCCACTTTTCTCTACCAGGTTCAGGAGTAAAACGGCTTTCTTTCTTTATCTCATATTCCTCCTTTTCATTTTTCCTTTCTTGATTTTCATCACTATGGAAATACTCTGCGAGTCGCATCCGTCTCTCCCATTCTGCTAGGTCACTGTGTATCTTTGATTAATCTACGTGTTTTTTAGACGTTACAAAAGATATTCCTTTAGATAAAAGACTTTTTTCTGCTTCTGTTAACTTTCTTGAAGACAGATTTGTAACAGTGTAAAGACTATTATTATTTGTTTCAATTGTGTCTTTTTTTGCTGGTTTATTTTCACCCTTGTTTTTAGTTCTGTTATCGTTTGATTTAAGTTTTTGTGCATCAGACTCTTGCATTTCTCGATTATTTCTGACGTGCGGCTACGAAGAGATAAACCAATCTCAGAACATTTCAATGGTGCTGGCCACAGAGTGCAGGATATGGGTGTATCAGTGTTAACACAAATAAGAGACAGTTCCCATTATTACACACTTATTAAAGAATTGGAATTCATAAAGAAGTTTCAAACGCAATCACCAAATGGACTAAATACAAAAAATCAACTTGATGTCCTGCTACTGGAAACTATCTTTTAAAAAATATATGTGAAAAACATTTTATATTAATCATCAACATAAATGAATGTAAAGATAATAGTACTTTATGCAATTTATCTTATCCATAATGTGTATATGATATATAGAATAGCAAGTATATATGATTATTTAATCAAATATCATTATAATATTTTACATAGATATGGATTGAAATAATTAAAGTCATTAAATAAGTTTACCCTATTTAATTTATGATAATAAGTTTAGGTAGATTAAATAATTACATATGATGATGATTGTTTTATTGTAAAATATCAATTTATTAAATATATAAAGCACACATTTAACATAAGATTAAGACAAAATATGTAAGTGTTTAACGCTATTTCATTTTTGGCGATTTTTTTTCATTTTTTGGCGCCATTTTATATAACGCCATTTATGACGTCATCATGTACAACGTCGTTTGACGTTTAAAAACATTTTTCTTTGTTATTTAAATTGTGCAGTTAAAAGACGTAAAAATGTAGTTAACATATAATTTCCATTGTTTTGATAAAGGCATTATGCCGAAACGTCAATTAAAGGAGTATAATCAGAGTGCTGTGTTTTAGTTTGTGTTTTTGCTAACTGCGTCATATTTCAAGGCAAGTTTCGTGCGTACAAATATTTGTATCGTTCATGTTGCTCGGGATATGCAAAATGATACTAGTTTTTGATTGGTTAGTCGCTAGTTAGGATTCGTATTTACAATAACATGGTTTGTGTTGATGAGGAGGATTCTGTTGTAGTCTAGCCGGTGTAATTTATATAACTCAAGGCGTATGCGGCTACATGTTTATTCTGTTATGTCTAAGCTGCAAGTGTACAACAAACTGTATTATAGCATATTCATATATAAAGACAACTCTTACGGATAAAACTTAAGTATACTACACTGATTTCCCTTTAACTATTCATTAGATTATGGAACATCTCCCTTTTTTTCAAATAAATGTTTTATTCGGAAAATATTTATCTGTCTCTGTGTGTAGACCGTTAATTGGCGAAGCACTGATGATTAATCTAACACACTGCTGGTTAGTGTTAACATCCTGATAAATTCTCAAGTTCTCTCTAAAATGACACGGGTTTTGGTATTGTTCTATTTTATCTTAACGTTCTTGAGATATCCAATTAACACTGTAGAAATATAATCCATAATGTAACTTTCTCACAGAATAAGAAATACCTTGAAACTTGACAAAAAACACAAGTTAATTTACCCAATTTCTTAACACTGTTATACCGACACAAAAATAATTGTAGCATGAGAATATTATGGCTTACGTATATAAAATACAAATACTAGTATATTATGATTATAACATGCACATACAATATTAAACATACACATTATTAAATCAAATTACAGTTATTTCAAATGTCTATTCTCTGAGGTGGCTTGACTGTTCTGCCCGATCTATGTTGTTGCTGTTGTTGCTGTTGTTGTTGTATGTCATTATTTGGGATATTGTTGGGATTGTCACTGATATGTAGTGATTGTGGATTGAAAATATGCAATGGTTTTTCCTTTGTTTTTAACAAATGGCAACGATTTCGTCTATAAATACCACCATCTTCAGTTTCAACAATATATGACCTGTCATGTATATGTTTTCTCACAATAGCAGGTTTCCAACGTTTAGCTTGTTGGATTCTGACAGTTTCTCCCTGTGATAAATGTTTAAGTGATTTTGAGTGTTTGTCGTATCTTGCCTTTGATATATTTTGTGATTTTGACATCTTATCTTTTATCTGTTTGTGTTATTGTACTTTTGGCTCCAGATGTTTTTGTGTTAATTGCAATATGGATCTTGTTTCCCTTCTCATGAGTAATTGAACAGGTGACTGTCCACAAGCAAGTGGAGAATTTCTGTACTCGAGAATTGCAAGATAAGGATCTCGATTTGCTTGTAAAGATTTTATGAAAATCTTCTTTATTGTCTGAATACATCTCTCAGCAACAGCGTTGCCCTGGGAGTGTAATGGAGATTATGTGACATGTTCAAAATCCCAATCTTTACGAAATTTGTCAAATTCCTGGCTAGAATATTGACCTGCATTGTCACTTATCACTTTTAAAGGAATACCATGTGTGGCAAAATGACCCTTTAGTTTGTGTATCACTGTTTCACTTCTCATATTGTTAAGCAAACTACATTCAAAATATCTGCTGTACATATCGATTATTACAACATAGTTGCAATCATTCCAGGGAAATATGTCAGTAGCAACAACCTGCCATGGTCCTTCAGGAATTTGATTTGGAATCATAGGTTCCTTTGTGTTACTGTTTCGGTGCTCTAGACTAATAGGACAACTGAGAACTTTGTCTTTAATATCTTTTGTCATATTGGCCAAAACATAACACTTCGTGCCCGTTGTGTGCATTTCTCAACTCCTAGGTGTGAGTCATGTTTTTTTCCAACATCAACTGTCTGAGTTCCGTCGGAATAATAACATTGCTTCCCTTGAGCAATAAACCATCAATGAACGCCCATTCATCTCTAAAATTCCAATATGGTAGCAAACATTTTGGACATTCCTGTCGTTTTTCAGGCCAACCATTTAGAATGGTTTGTTTAAGTGACTGCATTTCAGAGTCAGATTCAATTTTGCTTTTAATCAGTTGGATTTTCTGATCACTCATAGCAATATTTTTCATGATCATATGTACATATGAGTTCATGTCTTGACAAACGTCAGTCTGTTCGTCCGGCAAGAAATTGCGTGTCTGCCACTGGAATCTGTTTTCCAGGTATATGCACTATTTCATAGTCATATTTGGTCAATTGTAATAGCATTTTCTGCAATCTTGGCGGAGCTGCTTGCAAACTTTTCCGTGTTATGCTAACAAGTGTTTTATGGTCACTTTGGACTACTACGTGTCGTCCGTATGTCATTTGATGAAACTTTGTCATTCCAATTTATACAGCGTAGAGGTCTTTTGTGATTTGCGCATAGTTTTGTTCAGTCTCCGTCAGTGCTTTCGAGGCAAAGCAAAGGTGTTTGTCGTTTTGAAGTAAAACGCAACCAAGTCAATTTTGTGATGCATCAACTTGCAACACAAAATTAACTTTTGGATCAAAATACGAGAGTATTTGTCCTGGGTTTTGAGTGATTATCCCTTCTATTTTGTTTAAGGCAGTTTCATGCTCCGGGTCCAACCGGAAAATACTTTCCTTTTTCAACAATTGTCTCAGTGGACTAGTCATTTCAGCAAGATTTGGTGCAAATCTTTGCAAATAGTTTACCATTCCAAGTATTGTCTCAAGTTCGGACTTTGACTGTAGAGATGGCATTTCATGAATTGCCCTTACTTTTGAAGGATCAATTTTCAGTCCATTTTCTGTCAGTACATGACCAAAGAATGGAATTTCTGTCTGTCTGACTTCAGTTTTGTCGGCATTGAGCTTTAGACCAATCTGTCGACACCTGTGCATCAATAGTTCGAGATTCTTGTCATGTTCTAGTCTGTTACGTCCAAAACAAACAATATCATCTACAATGACCTTGATGCCCTGTAGACCTTCAAGACATTCGTCCATTTTCCGAACAAAAATGTCTTGTGCGCAGTTTTTCCCATATGGTAGTCTCAGATACCTATATCTTCCAAATGGAGTATTGAACACTGTCAAGAAAGATGACTTTTTGTTCAATTTGACAGACCAGTAGCCTGTACCTGCATCAAATTTTGAAAACACGTTAGTGCCAGTCAGGTCAGGCAAAATGTCGTCAATTGATCTTGATGGATAGTGCGGTCTCATTATAGCGTCATTGAGGTCTTTTGGGTCAATACACACCAGCAAAGAACCATTGGGCTTTTCAACAGTGACCATACTGTTGACCCATTCGGACGGTTCAGTTACTTTGGTTATTACACCATCCTTAACCATTCTGTTTAACTCTTTTTTGAGTCTGTCTTTGATTGATTCAGGAACACGTCTAGGTGGGTGAATAACGGGAACAGCATTGGGTTTTATGCAAATGTCAGATTCCCCTGGAAGCGTTCCTAGGCCAGTAAATACATCAGAGTATTTAGATACAACTGTGTCCTTTGTGTAAAAATGTTTAGGTTCAATTTCTGATACAAATTTGATAAGATTCATAGACATGCATGTGTCTAAACCTAATATGGGACTGGAGGGGCTGTCTACAACGTAAAAGTCCTGATATGACTGTTTACCGTCGTAGCCACACTGGAGACGAATCATGCCATGAACCTTAAATGATGTTCCATTGTAAGTTGATAGTTTGATGTTAGTGTTTTTAAGTGGACCTTTAATCCCTAACGCTGCAAATTTATGTAATGAAATGATATTGAACTGTGCACCGGAGTCAATTATTTTAATTTTTGTTTCTTGTGGACCAACATTGAGTTTGACATGAGCTTGATTCTTTTGCTTATCATAAACAACCGAATTGATAAAATATTGATAATTGGTGTCACTTTGATCTGAGTCAGAAAAGTAATTTACCTCATCAATTTTGGCTCTATATTTGGGTCTGGTGCTGATGTCCTTGCTTTTCTGGAAACACACTGATGCAAAATGGTTTATCTTGTTGCAATAATTGCATGTCTTTCCCTTTGCCGGGCAAAGTTCTCGTGTATGATGACAACTACCACCACAGTTTGTACATTTTCCCCTGTTCGCGTAGTGAGGCTTATCCCTCGCGTAGTGAGGCTTATCCCGTCCCTTCCGTTTTGGCTTGGATTCGGTTCTTGTTGGACGTTTTGATCCACTGGCAACAGCATGTATGCCACTGGTGTCCATGGACTTCACCTGGCTTTTCGTAAGCTCGTAAGTTCTGGCAATGTCGAGACATTTCTGAAGTGTAAGATCATTACCTTCACTGATCATTCTTTTGCGTAATTTCTGGGTACGTATTCCAAATATGATATTGTCCCGTATCATTTCATCAATGATTCCATCAGGGTAATCACAATCCTTGATTAATAATCTCAAATCTGTAGCAAACTGTTCAAATGTTTCTCCATCCTTTTGTATTCTGGTCTTGAAAACATATCTGGAGTAAATTTTGTTAGATTTGGGTTTGCAATATTGTTCAAATTGATCAAAATGATGTTGCAAGTTTTTCTTCTGGTCATTAGTTAATGTCCATGTACTATAAATTGAACGTCCTTTTTCGCCAACCCATAACATTAAATAATTACACTTGGTTTCTTCGTCTTTTCCTGTGAACGGACCTTTGAACATGAAATCACAGTGCGATTTGAACGATTTAAATGCTTGATGTAAGTCCGCATTGTCCCAGTCCATCCTCGGAGTTTGGCCTATATTGTGTCCGCTTTCCATCTTTTTAAGATGAGCAGAATGTCACAATTAGCACAAACCAATAACATCCAGGAAATTATGGTTGTTTTAAAATCAAAATTTCATTGTTTGTATCTGAAGTTTTTTAACTTCTGACACCATGTTGTAGTCTAGCCGTTGTAATTTATATAACTCAAGGCGTATGCGGCTACATGTTTATTCTGTTATGCCTAAGCTGCAAGTGTACAACAAACTGTATTATAGCATATTCATATATAAAGACAACACTTACGGATAATACTTAAGAATACTACAGTGATTTCCCTTTAACTATTCATAAGATTATGGAACAGATTCGGCCTTGAATAACGTGCGCAACATTAATAATCGCTGCTGTAATGTATTTAATGATTGTCATTGTAGAGGTTGTTTAACCTATACAGCGTTACACACCATACTTAATAATTTATAACGTGGTCAACTCTATCAGAGCGTTGACAGCATACAACTATTTCGGATTTAAAATCGGGGTTTACCGCCGGCCAAAAAGGCCCAACTTTTTTTCTAATATATGACCGGGCCTAGATCGTTCGATCTTGTTTCGATCTCAAATCGATGCCTTCCTGGGCCCTACGTCGGGTACAACTTTAAGTGAGACTTAAAGTTAATCCGGACGCCGCCCGATGCTACAAAATGATCTGGTGTCCGTGCGATCTTCGGCCGGGCGCCAGCCCGATGAACGTTGAAATACTTCGTCCGCTGATCGGTCTCTATTTGTAAATGAGGTATAAGCAACCCGCCTAGGCCATATTTTGAGGTCGACCTAAATATTTTATGTTGAAGCGCTTATTGATGATTTCGAGAAACATTGATTCATGGGCTGTTTATCTGTTCGGTTTAAGTTTAAACCCTCGTGAAGGCGGAAGTGAAATAACCAACAGTTTTTCAAGTGCTTTATCAAGCAGAACATTCGTTTGCGCTATTGAAACCAAATCAAATTCAATAGCAAAACATAATCGTGAATGGATTGTTTCTATAAAGAAATCCGACGCCGCAGTATTGACAGGTATGTGGTTTAATTGTGTGCTAATATTGTTAAAAAAGTAAAACCTTGAATATGTTTTCATTGGTTCAAGATAGTCTTACCATGCTCATCAATGATTATCTTCTGTGCGATCACTTATACTGATTATAAGCTTTCAAAAACAGTTTCTATCCTTATCTTTATTTTGCAAATCTGAAAATAATTAGAGAGTTTATGGTATAGGGTTGTTCGTCATGTAATTGTGTCATGTGGAGAAAAACCCCAGATAACATGCAAAGCTATGGTCCAAACATGTGCAAATTGTGCTGATACAGTATAAAAAAATGGGAAATAGATATGAGTTTAGCGTGTTGTTACATGTCGATACAGGCGAATAGCCTCACAATTGTATAGAGTTTGAAAAGACAGTTCAAGCGAGTAACTGAATATCAATATAGGGATAATAAACGTTTTCGAGGGCTTGATCATCTGCGGGCACTCGAAAAATCCGTAGGAACGGATTTTGAGAGCGCCCGCAGATGATCATGTCCGAGAAAATGTGTATTTTCGCTATTATTGCATAAACAAATCACACATACCAAAATAATTTTAAATAACATTGAAAACAATATGTTTTGTTCATTCGACATCGACAAAATAATTCGATTATTTTAATACAGTTCAAGGTTGTGTTTTAAATATGCCTCACTCGGTCATCATCCGAAATGACGAGGCTTTACCTTTGGCTAGGCAGTTTTCGATTTAAAATGTGTTTAAACAGTGGATTAATGCAAAGTTGAAATGCAGCCGCGCAAAGTAAGAAATGAGGAATGTTTTTGGAATTTACAGCAGGAACGTTGAAGGTACATAAACACTTACATTTACAGCATAGTCTTTTGAAAGTGTTAAGTAAATAACCTTAACTTCATTAACGTTGCCAATAAAATAAAGCTGTTGTCAAGAGAGTGCAAATGGTATAACTTGAAAAGTGGATTGAAATAGTCATTATCCCTGCATGCATGAGGACACTGGTGCTTATTCAGTTCCCCATTTATGCTTGGAAAGTCGTCGAAGGCTGGAGAAGGGAAGTAACTGCGCGTGGACCAGATTATGGATATGAAAAACACCTAACAGGGCTTGAACGGAACGTGAATCGCATTGTTAATACACGATTTCTCCCGTTCAAGCCGTCATTTTGCCAAGTTTCTGCACCCCGCCAGAGGGCATAATAGATAGAGTTAATGCAATAATGTGTGTTTGCTTCCTGCATTAAATCATTTCAATACTTTATCAACTATTAATCGCATAATTCGAGCTGTTGTATTGACTATGCTGTTGGCGCATGTATAGGCGTTGGCGTCTGCGCAATTGTAAAGTAAAAGGTGCAACATGCAAATATTACTGTTTCTTCTACGATATTCACTTGAAACTCAATGTATGTGTTCAAGGTCATGGCTTGAGGTAACGGACCAGTTCTATACATTTTAAGAGCAATTTAGCAGAATGTGCAACTTCTTATAGTTAGAAATTGCAGTTAACGTTTGCGAGCAACAACTCAGTAGTTATAGCTAAAGATAAACGTATGAAACGTAACATATTTGTTTTGAGCCTCTATCATCAGTCACCTACGGAGACCGATAAGTGTTCACAGCCTTTCAACACATGTATTTAAGTAACTACTACAGATATACTAATTTGAATAAAATCTTCACACATATCTTGGAGATCATGCAAGATTACGGAAAATAGTTACCACTTAAAGGGCCTTTTCAGGTTTTGGTAAATTGACAAAATTAAGAAAAAAAGTTGTATTAGATTCGCAAATTTTCGTTTTAGTTATGATATTTGTGAGGAAACAGTAATACTGAACATTTACCATGCTCTAAAATAGTAGTTGTTGTTTTATTTTGGCACTGATACACAAATCATGGTAAGATACAAACAAATAGATACATACTAACAAATACTGATGAATGACTAGCTAAGTAATTCATGGCATAATATAACAAATATAAGTTCAAATAAATCAATATTACCATGAGATGCTAACCATTACCAGGGATAACACAAAACAGTGAAAATTATTTCACTTATTTCCATTGTGGTCCCATTATATGCATCCTTTGGCGATTTGAATACCTGAAAATTATAAAGCGTTGCAACGCAAAACGATTGAATAATTTGGAGTGTTTTGTTGTTGTCTTTATATGTTGTGTGTTTAGATCCACTGTTTACATTTATCAATATAAAGCATTTAACGACAAACTTCAATACATGCCAAAATCTGTGAAAAAGTCCCTTTAAGGCGATATTGTATTTGACGCTAATTGAGACAATGTCACTCTTAGTTAAAACAGTTTATATTCAATTTATTGATCTTAAATTGATGTATAATTATTTTATTTTATTTGTAGGTAGCTTTCATTCAGATCTTGGGTGGGTTAGAATTTCGGGCAAGTAACTGAAACTAAAATTTACAAATAGAAAAATGGATTCAGCTCAATAATTTACAATTGAATGGAGGTATTTGCTGTAATTAAATGGATGTGCAGCTTATATGCAGACTTTGCTTGCAATGTTAATTAAGTTAACAAAAATTAATTGGTTAACAGTTACAAATCTACTTTCTTGACATATTGACGTATTTTTAATGTAATTTATAACTTACATTAGATTTAGGTTTACATATTATATGTTACTGCTACATATATAAAACTTCCACTATGTATTTGTGATAATTATATTAAATGACGGACGGAAACTGTACATAATATTATCAAATTGGAAGAAAAGTCGAGCGCGCTGTCTTAGGACAGCTCTTCTTTATGTTTATCATCTATGGTCCTGTATTTTTTAGGCAATTGGTCTATTGTCTTTTATTAAATTATTACAGGTGTATATCAGATACTTTGCCCTGATTATGTGGCTGAATTTGAATGATCCTTTCATATGTATGTACAACACAATTCAAAGTGTACACACTTTTAACCATTCAACAAACAACAGAAGTATAAGCCTGCAAGTTTGCATGTATGTTGTGAATTGGTATATCTATAGACACTCTTTATCCCCCTCCTAAACAAAGTTAAGAAAGATGATTCTTGCTTTCGGGCCTGCGGTCATTTAGTTTTCACAGTTTACAGGCACTACGATAAAACATGAACAATTATTGTGAAATATTAAATTCTTCAGGCGTAATCAATAATAAAATGACAGGTGTGTAAAACGTTTGTTAAGAACAAATGCTTGTGAGCGTATTTATTGCCCAATTTTGTCTTTTCAGTTTCTGAAAAATATCGCATACATATTTATGTGAACTAATCATCGAATATCTATGTTTTCTATGGGTGTTAACCTTTCAACTTCATTACTCCTTGGACCAAAATAATGCTTTATGCAATATCATGCATCATTATGGAAAAACTTGTAAATGAAAGCTAATAAAACAAACCTGCAAGCAATATGTTCAGTATAATGTATGTTCAATCAAAAGGACCATAATAGTCTATTGTCGTTCATTGTAAAGCACATCACTTCAAACACAATTTTTATGAACCTTTTTACACTGGTACCAGTGCTTCATTGTAATTTATTTAGCTCGATATGTTGTTATATTGATCAACGTATAGTTGTGGTCTAAAATAAAGAAAACCGACCTATTTTAATAATGTTCGCTGTATTTGTTGGTGAAACAATTTTTTTACATCGAATAATTGTTAACATCAATATTTTACAGATGTAATTGATAAATTATTGTGAACTGAAAAGTAATATCGATTCTTAGATATAAATAATTATTTTATGTTATTCTTTTGAAGTACATGGCCGTAACCCATTTTAATACAATGGAAAAACAGCTTAACGAACAGAAGATAATCAGAAGCACATTGATCTTTATTTACAGCTAAAAAAAGATTTTGAAATTATATCATAGCATATAACGCGCACTAATACAACATGCTAATGAAAATATACTACGCAAAGCGGTTGCGGTTTAAACAGGTTTGATTTGCGGAAACAACATCTTCAAAAGAGGTTGCCCTGATATTTTTTGCAAATGATCGTCCTGTTAAATATCGGACAACCCTTGCGTAAGAAAGATAAATGCATCTGCCATGTGCTAAACGTCCTTCGCAGTTTAGCAGCACAAATCAATGATCAGTTATTATGCAGGGCCATATTTCGCGGATAATATTGTCTATGTAACATAAATCATGTCTTAAAGTGTAGGCTTAAGCGCCTCTTCACTCTTACATGTAGCTAATTAACAAAGACATTGTGCGTTCAAACTGTTTTAAATCGATTGCAGAAAAAAACACATATTTTTTACATATTAAAAGATTATTTGAAAGACACCGTTTGTACATTTTAATACAATCTTATTCAAAAAAGGTATACATTAATAGGCAATAATCACATTGGTTATTTAAATATCACTGAAGGATATTTAACGTTTTGTAATGCGTTTTGTTAAGTATTTTAAACAAAGAAGACGGGACAAAACATTATAACTGATTATCTCATGATATCTAAACACACAAGTACATCACGAGTTCAATTGAAATCGATTCAATAATTTGAAAAGAAGTCCTTTTTAATAAATTCGATTTCCAAGAAAAATATGGAAATTTGATATTTTTTTCTTTAATATGAATTAATCCCACCCCCTTGAAAATTGTATACGTGTATTATGAATCATTCGAAAATAAAAAAAATGAACACAATTCAACCATTTACGGTTTGCAGCTGACAGAAAATTCAATTTTGTCGAGTCCAAGGTTAATGATTTATTAATGCTGTATGGATTCAGTAGAACGTATTCCCGTATACATTTTAAATGTTGTCATAGTTCAGTCTTAAGAGATTCATAGAAGTACTGCTTTTTTGGGTTAATTTGATAAATTATATTCTTTCTTTAAATCTTTCTTACAGCGAGTTAGTTTGAAAAATATATGTAGATGCATCGCGAACTTAATAGTTTAATATATTTTATCGATGAACACTATTTTTTGTAAACTCATTACTTTGAAACATATCTGCTAATCAATAGCTGTTCGATACTTACCGACACTTGCATAAGACGCGCGCTGTTATGCTTATTGTCGGGGATATAGTGAGAATCGACTAACTCTCAGAATGATTTAAACTCCAAATGTTATGTCTTGACCGTTTCAATGAGGGTATTCAAGTTAAATCATTTTATGTTTATATTTAGTGCTCTGTTATAACAGAAGCGGTTAAGAAATATGAATTTCTCTCCTTATAGACTTGCTGGATTGTATTTGCTGTAATGATATGCGATGTAATAA
This sequence comes from Dreissena polymorpha, assembly GCF_020536995.1. Classification (NCBI taxonomy): domain Eukaryota; kingdom Metazoa; phylum Mollusca; class Bivalvia; order Myida; family Dreissenidae; genus Dreissena; species Dreissena polymorpha. The sequence continues at coordinate 29,813,460 of NC_068361.1, forward strand.
GAAGTTTTTATGTGATATTCTCACCGTAATTCATTCAAATGATGTTAAAAACAGTTTATAATGCGATGTTGTTTAATTTGTAATTAGAAACAAACTTCATCTGGAGGGTCTCGCCACGGCACCTCAATGTCATGTCGACGCTCCAGTTTAACAACACGTATAAAATACAATCGCTTACAAGTATAACATAGACAACGACACAGCTAAAACAGATGTAAAAATATGAGCCACCAAATTGAAAGATTAATTGCACAACCTATTGGGCATTAAACGGGGTTTTCTGACGTCCGATAATAACAATTTGCACAACTATATTCATGATATATTTGATAATATTCGCTGTGTGCAGTATATGTGAAGTTGTGATAGACCCCTGGCATTATTTTGTTCACGCCAAATTATTTTGATTGGTTAATTATTTTAATTGTTATTGCTGCGTTTACTAAAGACGCGAAAATATTTAAAAAAAAAACAACACTTGTCCATTCAAGAATGCTTTCGGGTTTTTATTACTTAGCAACCACTCTGGATTCAAGTGTGGAATACCTTATGAAAAATACATGTTTTGTGACGAATTCGAATAATTTTATACTGCTATTTTATCTGAACGCTTTCTATATAAAACACCACAGTAGGCGGAAGTTAAATTCTCTACAGTTGTTCAAGTGATCAGTCAAGTGGAACTTAATGTGCTACAGTTAAAATCAATACATTCAATGCTTAAACATAGCGTAGTATTCTTTATTAAGAATGTATCGTTGAGGTCTAAAGTATTGCCAGTTATGTGGTTAAATTTTATTCGCTGAATTATTTAATATTTTAAAGAGGACCAACATAAAAAAAAGGTTTGTGAATTAAGCTGTTGACAGTATTCTTAAATTTACGGTTATAATCACATATTTCCATGTGCCATCATACGTCTAAGGGTTGTGCAGTCTTCAAAACAAAAATGATTTAAATGTTTATAGAATTTCAAATGTTGATTCAAGTTCGCTTCGTTATAACGTCAAGTTATATACCTGTGTGTTATCTACCGGCCTTAAAAGGCATATCAATAACGAAGTGTAATTTAATACTACTTGTCATTTCATCATATCATATTTTTAACTTTATTAAATTAATGCGAACATAGTTATTGAACTCGTGGTTTATTATCATTGTTTCTGTTCATTTTGTATTGACCGATCGACCATTTTAACGTTGGGAATTCCTACAATTATGAAACTGTAGACAAAATTAAAAACAAAAATGTGAGAAAAACGTTGTAAAAATAAATCGCTGTATACATTTATAAGTATGATTACCGTGTGATTTATTATCATAAAAATCGAAAATATATAACTGAAGTTTTTTTGGTAATTAAAAAATCAGAACTTCACTAATGCATTGTTTACATTCATATACACAATTATTGTATTATCCCTTTCTTTGCACACAATGATTTAATAAACATTACCCTGTTAAGGTTAAACTGCTATCACACATATGGCCACCGTGATAATCCACAATAAACTTTCAACCGATAAATATAGAATAAAATACAATTAACACAACATTAACAATGATTTAAACGGTATAATGGTAGCATATGTTTCTCAATATTATTTAGGGAAACGTATTGCTCTGTTGAGAGGTTGACACATATATCTCCTATTTTCTCTTCATTTACGATTACAGGACTATTCGTGTTTCCGTATGCTAAGCCTCGTGCTCGTGCCTTAAGTAGTTCAACACGTCAACAATAAATCAAAGCACTAATGTTGTTCGCTATTGCATAACCCTAGACGCAACTCATTTTTCAAAAGTAAGTTATCACTTTTTAAATCGCAAGTTTGAAATAAACACAACCCATTCAAGTTGATATCGAGTGTGTCTTACCGCACAGGTCAAGATGTGTGTGCACTGTTTATCATCCTATTGATGTTGTAGAGATAGCTTAGACAAAATAAAAACAACATGCCCCTTTTTAGACGTTCTGAACGCAAAGAAAATATATTAAGCAAATTGTATAATGAGAACCAGTAAATTTAATAAAACATGCACTCACCATCATATTATATGAATATTGTTGGAATATCGAATACCTATCACTCTAAGAAAATAATTCCATGATGGAAATTCCCTTTACAACAATTGTGTTGTTTTGTCACATTAGAAAAATTCAAACTATACAATAAAATAATTGATGTAAAGATATAAAACATAGAACAAAAATACGTTTTACTCACGAATAAGGTAGTCATAAAGACAGCGCTGTTGACCCGTACTTTGTTGTTGATGCATTACTTTTTACACTAGCAGTTCACACGGATTCAACCAGTCTCGGTAGAGAACACGTATGCGCTTTTTCGGCTTAGCCGTTTTACCCAGCTTTCACCTAAAATTACCTTACATTACGCTAGAATATCTGAATGAATACATTCGAATATTGTATTGACTGGTTCGAGAGAAACCCCCTTAACTTTAGTCACATCACTTCTTCAGTGTAAGGAATTCCGGACTACTCTCTGCATGTTCAAACGCAAAGACGCAAGTGGTTTCCCTGTTACTAAATCAATCTCGCAGAATTTCAGGATCTATACTCGGTCACTTAATCGGCAAACACGTGTTATCAGGACTTGTCAAGGTTTTTAAAAAACAGGCTTGTTTTATTTATTTATTCGGCATAGCTGTATTAAGCCAGCTTTTCACCTTACCTGACCTTTGTAAGTGTCCAATAAAATTCAAATAAAATTTCCCGCGACTAGGTACGAATGAATACACTTCATTTATTCCATTGGCTGATTTGAGTATACCACCAGAACATTGGAAACATATCCGCGTCTTTGTAACACTGTTTTACTGCATGAAACAATTTTATCTCTAATGAAAAAGGCTTAATAGATAGAACAGTTTTACACTCAATTCTCGACATCAATACAGTTTGTGCGTGCACTTTTTTCAGAGGATTGCTAGGGCAAAAGCGTTTATATTTAAATGCTATGTTCTCATATTTAGTACTGACTTCCATATTCCTGACAACATGTTAACATGTTAAAGTATAAAGAGCAGTGGAAGCGAGGCCTCACTTTAATGCATTGCATTTCAACCCGCGAGGTATCGGGTCAATTCGCGGCCAGTGTGTGAATGTCAGAGTTTATATACAGGTAATCACCGGAGTTGGCGGCCAGTAAAATAATCGTTATATAATAAAGACTCTATTCGTGAACTCGGTGACCTGGAATTTTCTTTAGATTAGAAATATGTTAAATGAAGATATTCAGCAATATAATAATGGTATGTCAATAATAGATTCTTTATATGTTTTCAACACTACAATGATAAATATTATTTTTGATTAATTTAACAATAAGTATTCCACCATATTGACTAATGTATCAAGCATGAGCGCGATGATTCTCGATACTGTTAATAATCGAATCAAATAGCAATGCCCGACAAACCACTAAAACAGGTTTGTTCGAAGAACGCGCCTATAAATACGGATACTTCGCGTGTGGCCGGTTGACTCATATGTTTTTATTTCACTTCCATTCTTCTTTTGGTTTTCTGTTTTGTATCTATATGTTTATGACCAGCAATATGTTATAATGTAAAATAAGCTGCAAAAACTCCGCGTAACATCCCGTACTGCGTGTGATGCAGCTAAGAACTGCACAGAAAAAGACATTCGCTATCCTTGATCTCATTCATTGAACTATCAACGCCGTGTATCTTGTTTAAAGATATGTCTTGTTGAAAATCCTGCAATTAACAAATGATTAAAATATATGTCCGAAAAACTGAAATAAACAGTTATTATATTTGTGCAAATTACGCCTCTTAGTAAACCTCATCATTGTTTGAACTTGTCAAAGATTCTCAATTTTTATAGAACAATGTTCAAACATATTAAATATAATAGAACAAATACCGTCCATGCTAATCAATATACATGTACGCCCCACACATGCAGAACGGGTAATAACTCTGGTAAGGTGCTCCCAGAAAAAAAATCAAATTTCAACTCAGAATTAACAAATACATTGAAAATTGCTTAATGATACTTGCCATCGTCTTAAATAAATAAAATTTAACATGTTGGGTTTGTAAGGTATAAATTTAGGTCCTGCAAAATGTCCTGCAAAATGTTATATCACTAGTCTGATCTTTGAATGGAGATATCCGGTTATCTTTAATTTTTCAATTTGTTGGTCATCTAATAAACACATATTCGTGAAAATGTGTTTCATTATTTATAAACAAAATAACTGGTTTGTACGCTAATTGACTCAGTGGTGTACACGAACATAAATCGTGAAATTAAGTTTATAAATAATTGTAGAATTTCAAAAACACTCGTCTAGCCCGGCTTAAGAAAAACAAAATATATATATTTATTTATTTATTTGTATTTATTTACTAATTTTTTTATTTATATTGCTTAAACATTACGCGACTACTTACTGTCGAAACTTTTGTGAATTCGCAAACGAGTTCGGTGTAAATCGAGTCAACTGTATTGTTCGCCTTCATTCTGAATAAGATAAATTTAAGTAAAGCACCCGATATCCAAAGGATATCTCATATATGAAAATAACTACATTTATAACATTAAAAACTTTCGTCTTTCAGTTAACAATATTATACCAAAAGAATAGGCATAATTGTTTACTGCGTCGTATTTATTTTATGTTTTGAATCCTGTACGTGCCGAAAGCATTGACTCGCTTTATGTCTGCATCTCATATTAAATCATGTATGTTCATGAAGAAAGCAAACAGGCTTGTCTTAAATAAACATGTTAAGGAAAAGTTAATACATCAATTATCTTTTTTTCTAACAAAAAATAACGCAAAAATTGTTTTTTCATTATGCAAAAAAAATTTCATTTCTGGTACATAATTTGTATTAGCATTTTACTATAACATTATGTGTGACACTCATCCGATCTCAGTAAAATATGTTTCTTTTGATGAGGGGACTATTCCCATATCTTCGTAATTCGGCGAGTAAATACATGGGCGCACTGTTTATATATATAAACTTTAGGTAAGGTGGGCTGCAAACACATTCGCACAACACTAATATTGTCACCATATTTCTACAATCTAGATAATAGTACACAATTTAAAACATATTTCATACCTATAGGTCAAGGTTAAATCTGTATAAACAAATCCGGTTTTAACGTTTAAAATAACTTCTCATACTTAACTTTTAATAATGACAATTGTATTCGTTTATATTTTAACTTCAATTTATTAGAATTATACTTGCTAATGATATGATCTGGACAATAGTATCTTATAAGCGATTTATTGTGCAAATCTTGCTACCTCATCATGTTTTAAATCATTTGGAAACTCATCCAAGTTAGACAAACATTTGGCTTCCAAAATCCTACCTACTCACATGGTCGTCAATTAAACGTGTCGAATTGACAAATGTATCAGTAACATGGCGTTACGCTATTGGGGAAAGTGGTGTTGTAAAACAAACTTGTACATGTATTATATTATAATGACATCCATTTATGTGTGTTATTAAATCTTGCTGAAATTGTATTCTGCATGTAACAATATGAAAACAATCTTTAAATTGAGAGAAATCTTCAAATTCTTACTCAGCAATCTCATTTATCTTAATTTTCTGCTTTTCCAAGACATCCACTAGCCCAGTGCTTACGTTAACAAATATGCGCGATATCATTTCATTAAAACTGTAGTTTGGATCCTTAAGAATTGTCATATTTAATGATTAGACTGTTGAACATATCAAGAGGTCTTATATGTCGGAAAATACTTCCGTTAGGCATTGCTAGCCAAATGATTATTTCTTTAAAAACAGTTTGCATAACGTATGTTCATTTATAAATTTAATATCCATAACTAAGATTGGATTATTGCGTATTCCTTAGAATATTTGCTTTCTGATGTATTCTTTTGTTGTAATATGTCTTTAATTCAATCTAATACCAACTATATGTATCCAATGTTGAAAAACAGTTTTTCTAATATATTTGGTCTACATTTAAACCAATACCTTTGCCTTAGACAAAAGACTATGTTGTTGCGTGTAACCCAACTCCTCATAATTACATTTCCTGCAGTACATTTATCTTTGCCTAACTACGATCTTATCATGGCTGTCCAATAAAGTTATTACAATTGAATTTTTCTTTCTAAGATGAACATGTGTCTAGGAGAACCAAAGTAATACAAGCAAACGACTTCTGCACTGCTGTGTCACTCACTCAGTATCCAGTCGCACCATGTTTATTACGCCTGTCAAAATATTTAAAAACACATCCATGCAACTCTTTGTTCAAACACTGCTTCTCTACAATAATCCATACCAAGCCTCTTTCAGGATCCAAGTATACGTTTCAAACTGTACATCGTGTTTGTAGTTTAATAGTTTGCTTTATGAATAATCTGCTCTACAAATTATTGTATGTGTATAGAAATTGATTATATGTTTGTATAAGTTATTACAAGTATAACATAAAAAGTTACACAACCAGTCAAACTTAAAAAAATGTGAGCCAACGAATCGTCAGATTAACTGCACAATCAATTAGATACATACTTACATACTTCAAGTCATAATATTTTTTCCATGAATGATATATTTAAATATATTCACTGTGTGTATTATATATTCTGTTTTGATCAACTTCGACTCAAATATATATAAGAATTAATGTCCTTAACTGACATATTTATCTCGTTCTATCAATTAATTCACTTTGCTTTTTTGTTGTTCACGCTGCTATTGCAAACCACGAGAAACTTAAATAGCGCATAGTCAATTAAAAGAATATATATGTTTCATTACATATCTCTAATTGCGGTAGACCTTATACGAGATTTTATGAAAGATAGTTTAAAGTTTGGGACGAATTGTATCTGCTTTTCATCTAAAAGTTCAAATGTATACGCAACGGTGGGCGTTAGTTACATTTACTACAGTTTTACAAGTGAACAATCAAAGGTACTTAATGTTGTACTGTCAAAATAATGTTTCTGTATTTAAACCTAGATGGGAATGTGTATTATCGTTATGAAGAAATTGTCAATAGCGCTGAGGTTTTGACATGTAAGTTGGTTTATTGTATTCCTATAACGGTGTTGTGTTTTAAGAGTTCAATATTCAGAAGAGGTTCGTGAATTAAGCTGTAAACAGCAGTATTAAATATGTTTAATATATATAAATTAAGATCACATGCTTTCGTAGGTTATTGTACTTTTGATTGGTTTGCTTTCTTCAAAATAATGTCTTGTAATCATTTGCTTAATTCGTCATTTTGCAGTTTTATAGAGTTTTAAATATTGTGGTAGTGTGGTATATTATATAAATTTGTGTAAGCTTCCTACCTTAAATTAACACAGAAGATTATTGGAAAATGTTAAACAATAAAACATAGATATGTTCTAATAAATCAACTCACGTCTTTGTGTGACGGATATAATGGACAAGATGAAAAAATGGATACATTTTAGCGGTTTGTGTGAAAATACATGAATTATTCTGCAGTTTCCAGAGTGACTTTATTTACAAATTATAGCTATCATTAACCAGATTTTGTTTCTGATTCCAAAGAAAACTTTACACATTTATCAATGTAGTTTAATATCTTTTTTTAAATATCATTTTTATTGGAATCGTATTGAAAAAAAACGTATTTCAACGTTTCAGAAATATCTATATTCTATGTTAAAACTACAATTCATTTCATTATGTCAGATAAAATATTAAACTTAACTCAATGAATACAAAAATTGTAATTAAACTTCGTGGTTTCTGTTCACAAGCCAAATGCTTTAACATAATTTTTAAACACAAATTATAATAAACATGTAATGATGGCTTTTATATCAGTGCGTGCTACTTGTTTAATGCGCACATTTGAAATTAAAATCATAAGCTTGTTATAGAATAAATAAGAGAAATAAGGGGAGGTAACCGTTATATTAAAATACAAAAATAATGGATCAAGAGTATAATAGAGTAAATGATATTCATGACAACAAATACGTAGAAGCCGAGGCAAATACATTTATTTCTTTTGATGTACTTTGATTTGTAAATATATATTGTAACATATAATTAATAGAACTCAGTGGAAATACATTTCCGACGACGAGCCGACTGTTTATATGCGCTGAACTCAACATTTTTGTGCATTCGCTATGTCTGTTGTAAATCTTAAAAGACGTTAGTTGTGAATATTTCCTGTTAAGCATTGCTCGACATGTTCAATTGTTGATGCACATAGAATTTGATGTTGTGTTACAGTTTGCTTGTGTTATGTTCGTAAAAGAAAACTGTACACCATGTACAATGCGGAAAACATAAATAATACATACACATGAAACATTAATACATCGTAGGTTCATATCTTAAAAACTAAGGGAAAATATAGAAACTTAAGTGGAAAACATTTAAACTAAAGGGAAAATCTCCCTCATCAACTTTGTGGATACGGGCTCAGAACCGCAATTTAATGACACATGATCAAAGGAAATCATGACGAGTATCAACTACACTTAATTATATAGTCTAACATTCAGATAATTGAATGGAAATTTATAACGTATGATTCTTATTTCCAGTTTATATTACTATGCATGCATGTATAACACATGATATTTACAATTTAATAAATCAGAAATTAACACGCTACGTGTTAGACAATAAACGGCGATCGACATGTCATCGCATATGTTTCATGACTGGCAAAGTTTGATTTCATGTTTGTTCATTTTGCTCTGTTTATGTATTCGACCAAATGGATGCCTGTGTGTAACACTTTTTATCTTGCTATATCAATTCAACAATAATGTTCAATTGGTTAGGCGATAACGAGACGTTAATGCTTTTTTATTCACGGCCTAATAAACACTTATACAAATAAACATCCTTATGCAACCTGCCTATCATCTTTACAAGCATAAAATTGAATAATGTAGAAACATACAAAAATATATTCTATGCGATATTATTGGGAAGCACTTCAAACTTTGTGCTTTTGACGCTTCACATGCAAACCATTTTAATGAAAAAAAATAAACATAAAAAACTGGACTTCTACAAAAATAATGTGTGAAGGAAAACAAGTATTTCTCCGAAATATATCCACCAATAACTGACGGTCATGCGGTTAAATTTTTCCGGATATTTTGGGCCGAATTTTGCAGGATTGTTTCAATGTGTCCACAAGTGGAGCTTCACAAAAACACCCGTGTGTCTAGTTTTGTTATAATATGTGAAATAATGTAGTTATATTTGTAGTTGCATGTGCATGAGATATCTCCACACTATTAATTGGTGTGACGTAACTGTGTGCATACACTCAATATTTGCAACGAAATGAAAATGCCCATCAGCCGGATTTTGTAAGTAAACAAAGGTTTTATCTAACTTATATGTGCGTGCAAACATATTCGGAAGTGAAAGCACAAACGCCATGACAACGCAAGCACACGCATTTTGTTAGAGAAAACATTACTTTTTAAAGAAAATTAAAAAGTTGGCGGGTTTAGAGATAATTTCATTATTCCGAGTACTGTGTCTACGTGTATGCAGATGTATAATTGTATTTACGCATCCGTATGCAGATATATACATAAAAGCAGTGATTTCACAGTATGTATGCTGTTTGTTTACGATTGCCTTCAATATCGGAAATAATTTTGAGATGAATTTTTATATTACTTTGATAGCAGTTCAGTCCAATTTTAATATGCTTAACGTTTTTGTATTAAGTTTTTCTCGCATTTCATTTCTTTAAAATAGATAATATGTTAATACAGCAACTTTGTATTAAGTTTTTCTCGCATTTCATTTCTTTTAAATAGATAATAGATAATATGTTATATACAGCAACTGAAACAGGTACTTATTTTATGCGTATGTTGATTTTTAGGTGACTCGTAGTTAATAAAGCAATTGGCTCTGGCAAACACGGTAATACCATTTTGTGAAACCGAACTACTGGGCATACTTTTTAACGTTCCAAGTCAGTGACCCCAATTTTAATTATTGTGTTTAGTTAGTTTTTTATTGTATGTAATTTCCTGTATTGTTTAGTCGATTTGTCGCTTGCTTTAACTGAAATACAAGTTGTTCGTAACAAGAGTTTCACTGCTGTTTTGTACTTTAACTGTTAACATTAACAAAAAATATATTAAATTATGTGAAACAAATGAAAGGATGCTTGATTTTTGTTTATTTTTTAAAGCAATATATGGTTGCAACTGTTAACTAAGGTATAGAAACAAACATACTTATATTATTTCTAACCATTGAGCATTTACATTCACAATAGTGTCTCCCACACTAAGCATATCAACGGGGAACAGAACGACAACAGACACATGAGCATTATACATCATGTTCTTTGTGGTTCACACGTTAAAGCTTCATCAGTATGCATTATAGGTTATGCTATAATTAAATTGATTTATTTGTTGGTGTCCTTACCAGAAGAGTCGTTAGTACACACACTTGCTTTCAGTTTTGAATACGTGTATTGAATAGTTCTGTACTATATTATATTTTTAGTTGACACAAATGCATTAATATTCTTCGGTTGTATAGTTATGTAATGTGACGTTTTATCAAAGAAAAAACATTACGGCTTTTATTGGTGGTGATTTACCATGGTGTGACTTTGTGTTGAACGTTCGAAGGCAGTGATCTTACATTTATGCATTGAGTTTTTATATGTGTTTTTGTCCTTTGTGTCATTTTTTTCCTTAATGTATGGCATTTGGTCGCTGATGAAGAACCTTGTAGTTATGATAAGAATAATAACCTACTAATAAATTCAAAATTTGACTTTGTGAACATGTTTGTGCCAGTCAGTGATGAGAATGAAGTGAATATTTGATTCCATTATGGTATGAGTAATTGTACATGTGTTAAACTTACAGAAATAAAAGAAGCTGTTACTTGTTTTTGCAAATTAAAATAAATATATATTTAATGGATGTTTTTTTATCCGCACAGTATGAAGGCAACATACCTCAATTACTTTTGGACAGCGATTCTCGTACAAGGTAGATGCAGTTTACATACATTTAAATTGATGCACAAAACGTTACTGTGTTAATGTGTGTATATTTACTTTCTGTTAGAACTTATTAAAATGAAGTAAGATAATATGCATTTATATCTATTGATTGTAGTACCAACTTAAGTTTCAATAGTATGTTTTGGTTTAGCTACGCTTCACTGCTGTGTACAATGCAACTGTTGTGATGACCATAGTTGCTACGCCTACAATTACCCCAACTCAATCTGCCCATATGGCTGCAAAGATGGGTATAGGGGAGAAGAATGCACATTAAGATGCGCAAACGATTGTCAGAGATGTGACCGTTATTCCGTGCGATGCAGCACGTGCAATAATTGGTATTACTTAGACTCTAATGGATATTGTTGCTACCAAGGGTGTCTTTGCAACAACTTTTCCTTTTGCTATGGATGTATACAAGGGTATTACAAAAACGGTTACTTTTGTAGCCCATGCAGCAACAATTGTACATCTTGTATAGACTGGAACAGATGCGTTGAATGCAATCAAGGATATTTTAAGCAATTATATCAGTATAATTCTGAAAGTTATTATTTTTGTTATCAATGTATGAACACATGTATGACGTGCACAAATAGCAGCACTTGCGATGTTTGCAAAACAGGATTTCATGGTCTGCAGTGTCAGCAACGTTGTTCAACTAACTGCAAGGGCGGCTACTGTTATAAAGAAACCGGGGAATGTACCTGTTTTGAAGTCAGTGGAAGTAAATGCGACACGTGTCTAGAGGGATATTATGGGCCCGATTGTTCCAAGCTGTGCTCACCAGGTTGCAAGGATGGTTGTGACGGAAAAATTGGAACGTGTACATGTAAGCCAAAACATACAGGTCGGTTGTGTGATACGTGCATTGACGGATGGTTTGGGCAAAATTGCGAACAAGCCTGTAGACAGAATTGCAAATCATGTACGGACGGACACACGTGTGTGGAATGCATTGATGGATACCATGATAACGACTGCAGTCAAAATTGCTCAGGCGGATGTCTCGACATGTTATGTCGCCAGAACGATGCCGTTTGTACACGTGGATGTAAACCCGGATACTCCAGTGCATATTGCTGTCAACCAGGTATGTTTGGATTGTCGTGTGAGAGCAACTGTCCATCAAATTGTGGTACGTGTACATCTCTGGCCGAATGTCAAAGTTGTAAAGACGGCTTTCATGGATCATTATGCAACCAAACTTGTCCTGCTATGTGCAACAGTTGCACCTCGCCTTGGATCTGTACTGCATGCAACAACGGATATACCGGGGTAACTTGTCAGATAAGCTGTCCTAAAAACTGCTTGAAATGTAGTAATGATGGCAAATGTGAAACATGCAAAGGTGGATTTTCTAGACCAGATACAGGATGTCAGTGTTTAGATACTCTATGTACGTCTCCTGAGTGTATATCATGTGCGAATTCAACATACTATAAGGAAGGATCTACATGTTGCCCTTGCAACAGTAAATGTAAACATAACACATGCATATCAAGTGATCATTGTATAGACGGATGTAAAGATGGCTTTTTCGGAGTCAATTGCGAGTTCAACTGTACGCAGATCGACATTATGTGTTCTGCGTGTAGTGGTAATAGTCTTGTTTCTTCTTTTTGTAAAAGCTGTAATTATGGATATTTTGCGTATACAAACCGTACATGTATGACATGTTCAGGTTTGTGTGTGGAAGGTCAATGTAATAGTTCCAATGGACTTTGTGAAAAGGGTTGCAAAGATGGATTCTGGAAGCCAAGGTGTGACCATAATTGTAGTGAAATGTGTACCGCATGTAACCAGGTTAGTGGAGATTGTTTGACTTGCTCATTGACAAGTATTTTCGGTGCAAAGTGTGATATGCCATGTAGTAAAACGTGTATTAATACATCATGTCATAACAATGGGATTTGCACCAGCGGATGCATATCTGATTTCTATGGACCATCCTGTGAGAAGTCGTGTCCTACCGATTGTGCCCGTAGTGGTAACGGAACAAGATGTTCACATGCAACAGGTTTATGTCTGTTTGGCTGCAACGAAGGATTTATAGGAGAAGATTGCATGACAGGTTAGAATAATTACATGTATAGTAAAAAAGAAGTGTTATATTATGCATTATTGATCATCTGTTGTTTTGTTGTCTTGTAAAATTTACAAAATAAACGTAACATGTGTAGAACAGAAACGTGATTGGCAACACAACGTAAATATTATGTATCCATACGGCACTTCAAAAATAATTTTAGAAGCTTTTCTTTGTTTTTTATATAAATAACAATTTTACACATGCCAAATACAACCTTACATATTATAACAACAATATGATTGTGTTCCAAGCTCTCGAGTTAGACAATAGTGAAGGTACATTACAAGCAGCAGCAATAGGAGGAGGAGTGGCAGCTGCCGTGATAGTTTCTCTTGTTGTGGTCGTAGGATTAGTTATCTTCTTCCGTAGAAGGTAATTGACCTTCTGTTAACGTATTGCAAACATAGCATGTTGTAGAAAACTTCTTTCACACCATAAATGGTAGAATTTTGATGTTGAGGTTCATAATTACCGTTTGTTTAGGTGTACAATCGTATTTTAATGAATATATGAAAGATATATAATAATAAGGTTTATTTTAGAACATATGTAATGAGTTTTTATTCACGTATATGCATTTAGATAGAAACATGTATTGCAACGATCCATAACAATATTATTTAATTTGTAAATAGATCTCATGCACCAAAAACTGAAACCATCTCAGAAGAATCAAACAATGCAAGCAACTCGTCTGCACCAGTGTATGCATTAGTCACGCGCAGAGGTTTGAATTGCGTTTGGTAGAGCTGTTGTAAAATTGTATTCGTAGTCATTTAAATAAAACTTCACAATTAACTGTTTTTAAACTTATTTTTAATATGTGTCTTAGGAATTCAAGCACAATAATCCCAACATTTTTTTTCACAAAGAGCATCCGGTTTCGGTGTATGAAAACACTTCGTCTGTAAAAGCAAATAATACAGCAGTTCAAGTGCAGAACCCTGTTCACACAAAAAGTCGTCTGGACCCGGTCTCCCCAAGGGAAGGCACTTCAATAACAACAGAAGACAGTTTAGAAATCGGTACGTGTAATATATGCATGTTCATTGCTTATTATGTGACCTTAATTACTATTGTTTTATTTCTAAATGGAGAGCGTGAATGGTTTTAATTTGATCGTTATACATGTATTCATATTTTGTATCGTTTTTTTATAATATGTTTTCGATTAGTCAAAATCCTGAAACGTGAATTAATGATGATAGTACACATTTTACCACTATTTATACTATTTTTTAACATCCAAGTATGAAAAGATTAATTATTCCATATCATGGGAACGTGAAATGATGAAATAGTAAATACATAACGTTGAATTATAGTAACATTGCAACTGCTAAAACAACAGCAGGCGAGTAATTCATGTAGCAACTGATCATGCTTATTTTATCCCTAGATGAATGGGACAGTATCGCTCGCAGTAATGCGATCATATTCGAAGAAAACGGAGGGGTGTACTACAACAACATCGAGAAAGTAAAGGCACTGAAAATTCAAGTTGAAGAACTGAAGAGATTTGTGATAACAAAGAATATGGACTACTTCAAGAAAGAGTTTGAGGTGATGCATTTTAAAATTGTCTTACCAATTTGGTTTGAAACTTCTTTAACATTCAGATTTTAATTTAGCGTTCCAAAGCAATAAGCCCGTTTTTATTGAAAGGTATTTTTATTGTTTTGTGGTAACGGTACGTTGCGACATTCTAATCGGCTATTTGGTCGTTGCTGAAAATAAGATACATTAAGTAACTATCCTCAGCTCATACGCTTATGCTATACCTTTATTTGGCAGGTTCAGTCTATAAGTTCCAATTACTAACTGACATACGTATTTCGTTTGTTTGCAGAAACTTCCGTACGGGCTTCTAAAAGAGTACCGGGTTTCGCAAATGAAGGCAAACATTGGCAAAAACAGATACAAAGGCATTTATCCTTGTAAGTTTATTGATACTTGTAAAAATGCTAATGTTGAAAGTCATTTTAAACCCCATTCGCTTTGCTTAATCATTTTATTTGAGTTCCGCGTGGACATTATATCAATCAATTCATTACTAAATCGAATTAGAGTTCTAGTGTGCAGATAAAGCTAAAGGTTTGAGTTACCTACAGTTAAATTTTATCATACCACTGTAATAAAATTTGCCTGATATATTTATATTTCCCCTCAACAGAAAGTTGTTATATAAGTCATTTTTGGAGCTATGTCTCATTACTCGGAAAGACTCACCAATCTTTTATTATAAGCGTCACCTGATATATTAAAGAAAGATAGGGCAGTAACCTGTTATGCTCTATATAACTGAAATTTAAAAAGTAAAGTTAAAGGAAACGCCCCGTCACCATTTAAGGATGTTTTTGCAAGGTACACATACAACACAGATTACTAGTTACTATACTTTTGTTATTTTATACTTGATATAACATCGCAATCCTAACGTAAACAATAACTAAAGGTATTGGTCTATAAACAGATGACGACTCCAGAGTGAAAGTTCGAGGTGGAGACACTGACTATATCAATGCTAGTTTCATTGACGTAAGAAACGGTTTATCATTAAACTTTACCGAATGTTTTAATATTACATTTTATTTTGATGTAAATTGATACCATTCTTGGCTGTTTAATAAATTGTACAAAGCAATATTTTTGATGGGGTTTTGATCGATTTTTCATACAAAGAACAATACTTGTATTGACAAGGCTCATCAACTTAAAATGCTGAATATAAACTTCAGGCTTCTTATTAAATGCGCAAGGTTTAAACATCAAAGTTTCGCAAGAACAACTTAATTTTAATGAAAACAGGTATCTTCAATAGAAGTACGCGTTATTAAATTGTGCGATCGTTGTTTATTAATTTTTTGTTTAGGGTTACAAAAAGCGGAACGAATACATTGCAACATTGGGTAAATATTTTTCACACACTATAGACATTCAACTAATATATTTTTTAAATAGCATGTATGTGTGGTCAGTTGATCATTTCATTTTGCATGAGTAATAAAATTATGTTGCATAATATGCATATATACATTAAATTGAAGCTTAGTGTGTTTTTCTTCAAACCTTAAGAGACTTATTGTTGGATAATATTAATTCCAGGCCCCATGTCTAAACAACTTGGCAATTTTGCGACTTTCTGGAGAATGGTGTGGCAACATAACGTAGAAAAAATTGTGATGGTCACAAATCTGGTAGAGGAAGCGGCGAGTATATGTTATTGTATTATGTCGTTTAGAAACATGTTACTAAAATGAACTAAAACATGTTTGATTGTTGTGAAAAAAAATATATAATCTATCATTAAATTCAAAACAACAACACTTTACTTCATAAAAAATGTAAGTCAAACTCTTTGTACGGATCCATTTTGTTTTAAATACATTACATCGCTACACATATGTTGTCATCTATATGAATATCGTGAATATCCGCCATCAGAAAGACAAGTGCGAGAAGTACTGGCCCAGCGTTGGTTCCACCCAAATGTACGGTGATATACAAGTCGTATGTGAGAGTGAAGAAGAATTTGCCGAATTTTCACGACGAAAATTTACTGTTACGAAGGTACACTTTAAATAAAAATTCTTTTAAAAGAGCATTAATAAACCAGAAGTCTATCATAACAGTTTTTGACAAAATGTAACTGACATATTTTAAAATACAATCACTCGAGACAGTAAGCGTTTAGAAAACTATTCCTGATGAAGTATATATAACATACATTTCTACGATTTCCAGGAGAGTCACACGCGGACATTGACTCACTTGCAATTCACATCGTGGCCAGACAAAGACGTTCCAGAGGACGTTACATCAATCATAGAATTCAGGCAGAATGTCCTTCGTGCTCCGGCGAAACTCGAAGGACCCACAATCGTGCACTGCAGGTACAAGACAGAGATCGTATATATATATATGTGCGTGGGGGTGTTGGTGTTTGAGTTGTTGAGTGAGTGCACAAAAACGAGTGTATGAACGATTGATTGGGCAATTGCGAATTTTAATCAGCGAGGCAAATGGGCAAATACTTAAATTAACGAGTGAGTGTATGTCAGTCCGCCAGAAAGGATGTTATTAAGATACTAAAATACATCAGAGTCGCATATATATGAGCCTTCAATGTTTCTTTTTGTTTCGGTTATAGTGCAGGCGTTGGTCGCACTGGTACCTTCATAGCTATCGATATTCTCACAAATGAGGGCGAAGCCGAAGGAGCTATAGATGTTCCTGGCTGTGTACTGAACCTGCGACAAAAGAGGCCAAATATGGTACAGACAGTGGTAGGTATATATTTTAATCAGCAACCAGACAAATACCGATAAAAAAGCTTACAAAACATTAAAACATATTTATGAACAACTTATCTCAATTACAATAGGTTTGTGTAACACATATGTACATATAGATGTATAAGTCTAACGTCATATCAAGTTGCAATTGCAGAAAATGTTTATTAACCATACTTAACGTTTTAACATAATACAAATGTACATTCAAATAGAAACCATTGCAACACCTTCTCATTTCTGTCCCGTTACTCCGATGTTAATAAAACAAATGTTATATCGTTTGTAAGACACACCGGTGTATTAAATACAAAAACAACTCCAAGACAACGAACTTCAACTCTTTGCAAGTAACTATAATATCTAATGTCGTTTATACCTAAATACTTACATTTCCAGGGACAGTACGCCTATCTTCACCATGCTGTTGTCCACTCGCTCACATTTGACAGTAAGCCAGTGGCCAGTGCAAAGTTCCAATTGTACATGGACACGACATCAAAGGATAAAATCAGGAACATGTTTTATGTAATTTGTGTTTGCTTTAGTTCTATTGAAGTTGTTAAGCCTTATAAAATCTATGTTTTGGTGATACAATAACTAAATAAAGTTTTTTTTATGTATTCACTTGTTGAAATGCTATTTAGCACTTGCAAGAAACAGCGTCATTCGGATCATCGGATGAAACCGAAGCAGTTGCAAGAAACGAAAAACGTACTGACAAGAACAGAGAGGGAGCTGATGTCCCAGGTAGAAACTCAATTGATAATCAAAATTAATTCATCAACGCAGCTTCAACACGATTGGTAAATGGAAACATGAAAACAATATGTGTTTTAAAATAGAAACAATAAATAAACATGCGAACGCAAAATTAATAAAAGACTTTCGAATGACTAAATAAAATCAAAATCAATCTTTGCTTCTGAGACTTCTTTTATAATGTTCACTACAATTAATTATACAAAATGTCTGACAATTTGCTATATAAATTTATTATTACCATTAGGCATTTAGTTCGAAAAAAGATCCCTTCATCATGTACTGCAATGACGAAATATTTCTGGTCACCAACAACAAATATTAACATCAAAATTAACGTCTTAATTTTATTTTGTTAATAGAATAATATGTATTTCTGTTAACACAACAAATAATTAAAACAGGTGATGAAAATCGCCCCAAGCTATACCTAAACCGGAAACCAGGTTCCACAGACTATGTCAATGCTGTTTATGTCAACGTAAGTATATGATGCACACACGCATTTTCAACGCTGAACTCCAAGTGATACAAATAATTAAACAGAACACGACTGTTCTGGTAAAGTTGTTATGGTGTACGTCCATAAACACGTTCGTCACTCAAAAATGCTGTCTAACACGTGGCATTGTTACCGCCTGATAAGCAATGTTCATGATGCGTCAATCATTATTAAATCTCGTTTGGTTTCAACAAACACACATTTTATGAAAGTAAATAGTTTTTTCCACCCACAAAAACAACTACTTATGTTGATGCAGTTGAGGTTTGTGTAATGTATACCACATTGATTGACAATCTGTGAATGAATCTCATTTACGAACGTTCTTTGGAATAAAACAAAACTAACGCTCTTAACGCTATTCAATGTGTAGACATTCGTTAAGGTCCCGGAATGGTTTGCATTGGGTTTTGACATTGTTCTATAATCTGTGATATATCTAGTTTTGTAAGAATCTCGAAACAAATATGACAATCAGACCATAGATTGTGTGCCTTCTTTGCAGAGTTTCCAGAAAAATAATAATTACATCCTTGCACAAACTCCGTTAACAAACACCGTCGTCGATTTCCTCGCATTGCTTGTCCAAGCAAACTGTGCGTGCATTGTAAGTTTGGAATCAGCAAATATGAACGCAGTGGTAAGTACTGCTTTAAAAAATGTTAATGACATTGAGTTCAGCATAGTTGTTACTAGTACACCATCGTGTATCGTCTCATTCATTGAACATTTAAGATATGGCACACTGCAAAAATAATACCAAACAAATATCAAATAAAACTATTGAAATAAGTATTAATATGCCAGTAAAACTACATAACACTCGACTTAATATGCGTATATGAACGATTAAGGGTTACAAAATGCTGTTACTGTAAAACATATAATTTCAGGACATCGGTGTGTACTTACCTGCGGACAATAATGTGTTGCAGAATGGAATATTTAGCGTCCGTTGTTCGAAGCCAGAGGCAAATGAGTACCGAAATAAACGGACGTTGACCGTTGAGCATCGAGCGAATCAGGTTTGAAGTCATACAAAAACTTAATTTCAGTGCATTGTATTTATTCGCACAAAATATTATGAAGAATGAATTCAAATGACATTTACTCATGTAATACAGGACATATACAACGTTTGTTTTAAAGATTGATGTACCGGTATTAATTATAATTATTTGGTCTGTGTCACACTAGCCCAACGAGGCTTTGTCGTTAACGTACCTGGAGTTTACAGACTGGAACACGGAAGAGAGAATACCAAATTCTCCTGCTAATTTCCGCCGATTCATTGCAGAAGTTGACGCAGTAACAGCCAATAGCTCTGATCGACCAGTTTTGATACATTGTCTGTAAGCTCATTTTGTTGTTGTTTTGCAACGATATGGTATCCATGATTCATTAATTGTTTCATTATCATTAATTCATTACGAAAAATGTTTAACTATCTTTAAAGATAAGTGAAGTGAAACTTCAGCTGATCCGAAAGGAAACAAGAAATCATATAAGCAGTTAATGATGTATATTGACGGAATTTGGCGATTTGCCAAAACAATACGACAGAAACAATTATAGGCAAAGTGAACATCGCTTATCATCACTAGCAAGTGCTTCATGAATGACAAGTGACCCAATAAATCACAACACAAGCCAAACAGTTATTACATGCAACATATTGAATGTGAAATATATATCAGCCGTATCTTTGCAAACAATTAATTTGTAAGGTCGGTAAGCTTACCTGTTGATTATCAAGCGAACATAAAATTAATTATGCAGGTAAATGCGCATTTTTTCGTTGTTTGTTTTTCGTTGTTTCAACGTTGGTATAAACGCTATGTGCGGACAGATTGCTTAGTCTATTGTCAACAGGGATGGTGCCAGTAATTGCGGCCTATTCTGTGTGGTTGCCACTCTCCTACAGAAGATAGAGGTGGAACATGAAGTCAGCGTAGCGAACGCTGTGCGGAAGGTGAAGACAAGAAGAAAGGGCGCGATCCCTAACTTAGTAAGTTGTTGAATTCCTCTAAAACTCTTTCATAACTAATGTGTTCACATTATGTTAGCATTGTGTTTAACTGATTCAGTTCTTGAATCATTAACAATCTTTGAAAAACACTGAACAGTAAATAGGCTTGGTATTGTGCGTTCGTTTTATTTAGTTTTCTACTTAAAACTATTGCATATGCAATGCGTACACATTTATATTTCTAGTAGTTTGCATCTGAAAAAAAGAGAAAAAATGAACATGTTTATCAGATTATTTAAATTTAGCGTTTTTTTTCTATTTTACTTGTCAGAGACCATTCATATAATTCAGGTTTCATTTTTCAGGAGCAGTTTCTGTTCTGCCATGACTGTGTCCTTGACTATACTCAGAGCTTCAAAATCTACTCAAATTGTGCCGCTGAGCTCTCCGATTGCTGAGTTCATGTTGTATGAAACGACTTGGTCCTTGACTTCAGTCAGAGCTTCAACATGTACTCCAGCTTCGCCGCTGAGCTCTACGATTGCTGAATTCATGTTGTATGAAACGACTTGGTCCTTGACTTCATTCAGAGCTTCAACATTTACTCCAACTTCGCAGCTGAGCTCTCCAATTGCTGAGTTCATGTTGTATGAAACGACTTGGTTATTGACTTCATTCAGAGCTTCAACATTTACTCCAACTTCGCCGCTGAGCTCTCCAATTGCTGAGTTCATGTTGTATGAAACGACTTGATCCTTGACTTCATTCAGAGCTTCAACATTTACTCCAACTTTGCCACTGAGCTCTCCGATTGCTGAGTTCATGTAGTATGAAACGACTTGGTCCTTGACTTCATTCAGAGCTTCAACATTTACTCCAACTTCGCCGCTGAGCTCTCCGATTGCTGAGTTCATGTGGTATGAACTGATTTGGTCTTTGACTTCCTTCAGAGCTTCAACATTTACTACAACTTCGCCTCTGAGCTCTCCGATTTCGCTGATTTCGGGAAGTCTGCCATGACTTTCTCTGGATTAGACTACACTAAAAAATGCCCAATCTACTCCGATCGCAGAGTTGAAGTTGTCTGTCATGACTGTGTTCTTTGCTATATGCACAGTTCACAGTTGCTTTGACAACCACTCCGATTTCGATGCTGCTCTTTCCGATTGCGTACAATACTTTGTAAACAACATCAACACCCTCTCAAACTTCGCTGTTTTTATCTCCAAGTACTGACTTTACATTGCTGCCCTCATGAAAGTGCTACTGATAGACTTCGTAGTGCTTTCCTAATTAATGCCGAAACTGATCTCTCCCATTGATGAATTGATTTATACAGTGATTTTTCTATTATTTAAAACACGTGTTTTTTATGAATTTACTCAATAAAAGCTTTTATCGTAAAGCTGTTTTAAATCTTAAAAGAATACATGCTTTATTAAGTGTTGGAATGCATAACGACATTATAACACATGTCATTAAACTGGTATATACTCTTGGAACAATTGACCAGAGTTATAGACTGTATGTATATAAATGTGAATCGCAATTCGCGCACTTTTTGTGTGTAAATGTGTACAAGTTGATTGTATTGTTGCGCGTTAACATTATTCATGACAATTTCAATGTGTTGCATTAAGTAATAACCTACATTGACTCGTTTGTGAACAATTGTATTCAAATATTTTATTTCAACGTTTGTATGTAATATTTGTCTATAGCGATTATTCGCAACTTGTTTCCATTTCAAAAGTCCTGCCTCATTGCCGGCGACATCTTTAACAAGGTGTGTTTCATGATTATGAACGTTCTTTATGTCAATGTTTTGCTTTGTTACTTATGTTTTTCAGACATTTGCAATTGTAAGAGTAAATATCAAATGTGGATATTAAACATGATGCTTTATTATCGGGCTTTTGTATGAATTATGACGTTGCCATCTTTTTAAATGTCCACGGATTAATATGAATTTTTATTATACCTCACTTTTATTCACAATGCTTAACTTCCATAGGCCATAGTGACATAGAAATACTGTCAGACCCAGCGGGAAAATCATTACTGTCCAAAAAATACTGTCGCCCGCTCAAAAAATACTTTCGCCCGCTACCTTAGCAATCACGTGCGGAATGGTAAAAAATTATACTGTCCCATTCGCGCATGCGCAGTACGCAGTTTTGCATTTCCGTTGTAAACAGACGACCAAATCTGTCAAATTTTGCTGAAATTCAATACAATTATTGAATATTAAAATTGTTCATGATTCATAAAAATTGGTCATGTTTGAATAGTTTTTCGGTATAATAATATACATAGTACATGTCCGACAGGGTGACAGTATATGTGTCAACTTTCGGAAAAATAAGGTCGACCGAGACGAAGCACACATTTACTGTCTCCCTGTCAGACATGTAATATTTATATAATGTATATTTGAGTATCGGGTCGTATTGAGCGTTTGGGGGACTGTGCGTTGCTTGGTCCCATTCTAAGTGACAACATATACGTCATTTAAAGTTATATATATCTTAACTACGGTTAAACCTTCATACGCTTATTTACAACATAGTTTTAAATCCAATTTATGTGGTTTTGTTAAGATTGAGCTGTATTGTTGAAAGTTGGAAACATGTAAATGTATATGTTTGTAACAAAACGACCATTGTATGATGAATTCTGTTTTTGATTTGTTAGAGTTATGATGTTAGTTTGCACTTGAATTTTCGCTTTATTATAGACATTAACTATATTTCCATAATTTGTAGCCATGTTTTCCTTGTTCAAGTATTAAATGTGCTTCTTGAATTTTGTAAATATTAATAAATTAGGTACTTTCTATCTTTTCGAACATATACACTTTTCTCAGAAAATAAAACTATTTTATACAGCTGATGTGTCCATTGTTTTCTGGTAAGTTTGAAAGCGCACATAAACTGTGCTACAGACGCTAACATAGTGTTTACGGTATATCTGAACACTGTGAAATTATAAACATCGCGTATTATTTTCATAATTATGAAGTGTTTTTTGTTTTTTTAAATGATTTTTTCCTATAAATCAAGCAGAATTTGTAAACGTTCAGTCATGCAGTTTACCATAAAAGACAACTGTTGCCCATGTTGGTGCCTGATGCTCCTAAATTGATGTTAGCAAAACGAGCTTTATTTTTAGACTTTGTTAAAACAGACTAGTTTTATTTCTTAAAAACATGACAATTTACAAATAACAATTGCAGGACGGAATTACTGCATAAGAGTTACGACATTTTTGCTAGAACTGCGTCTCTGAATTCTGAATATTTGTACTATTTGAAGATTGCATTTAATTGTATAAGAGGAACGATGTCTAGCATATGGCATATAATATAAAACAAAATATGTTTAACACTAATCAATATCTACCCCCACAGATATACTTGCTTAGCTATGTAAATAATGGGTAAAATAGGTATGGTCATTGTTATCATTATTTTACTTAAAAGCTTAAATCATCTTATGCAGATTCGTTTGCAATTTGCATATTCTTGCAGAGAAACATATCTCGCAAGAAGCGGACTATACAACAAAAAATAAACTTAATTTAATCAGTCTCAGTTGAAAAATGATAACAATGACAAGTAAATATCCAAATGTAATGTCATGTACAAAACATCACCCACGGCTTGTCATACTCCGACTTCTAAGATGTATCTCGTTGTGTCAAACAAGGAGAAACCCTGTCGCTGATACTTTTATATAGTTAATAAATTGTTTTAAAGATTATATTAATGTTCCCAGTAATGATGAGCATTTGCATTCTGTTTTTATGCTGTAATTTGCTGATGATATCGTATTATTTACCACTAATCCAGTAAGCATTCAGAACCAACTTAACGATAACTACCTTTACTTTTCAAAATGGGGTCTTAAAAGTAATTTCAATTAAACAAAATAATGCATATCTGAAAAACGAAAAAGCAGGCGCAACTTCATATTGTCAATAAACAACGAGTGCCTTGAAAGTGTCGACAGTTTTGTATATCTTTGTATAAAATTAATCTACACAGGAAATACAAGTGTATGTCAAATACTGTTAAAAAAATAAACAGGCGTTTAGAGCATATCATAACTTTGTATCTATTTTGGCCATGTCAAATAAGATATCAAAACCAATCATACTGTATGGTGTTTATATCTTGTGTAAATAATCAACTTCTGACTATGCTGTTCTTAGTGAATTAGGTACATTTCCTCTAGCCGTTTTATGTAAAATTAGAGCTGTTCGTTATAGGATGAAAGTTGTAAAAATCCCAAATTCTCCATTATACAAAGTTTTTATGGAACAGATGAATGTTTTAACCAATTTCAATTGAACGAAAAATAATCCATGGTGTCATGCTTTGAAGTCAACTTTAGACAGCCTTGGTTTGGGTTATATGCCTTATACAACTGATTTCACGTATGATTATACTTATGTGTTCAAGAGTGGAGCGACACTTATGCGTTACAGTCACAAATGGAGTTTTTTAATCTGCGATCGTGACAAATAACTGCATTGTATATCTAATGAAAAGTCAAGAATCCAAATGTGAACATTTCGATTGAGTTCTAATTGGCTTTTAAATATAAGTTGGTAGATATAGTAGGCTGTCCAGAATAGAGCGCAAGTGTTAACTCTTTATCTAGCATTAATTATGCTGTCCAATGTATAACGATTTACATATAAAATATTATATGCGGACATCATGGCCTACCATTAGTAAATATATATATGTGATGTCTTGTACTAATGTTCTTCAACTCAAAAATAATGCCAAATTGTTGGTCTAAGCATTCAAACTTAGAGGTGAGAATTTAAATAGTCTAGCCGTTGTATAATTGAATGCTAATAAAGGATAATTGTATATTTAATGGTCACACATTTTTTTTGGTCATATTTGCCCAGCTTTAGTTTGTTTTATTTTATGAGTCCATGTCTTGGTCATATTACTTGTGTATATATATACCTGGCCCAAGGCACAATGCCAGATTGCCAATACACTTTCGAAACATTGATATTAGATTATCTTTCTTTATCCTCTACAATAATTCAATAAGCCGTTTGTCTTTTTCGAGTAAACGGATTTAGGCAAATTTAGAAACAATTGTACTTACTCCTTCGGTAGCGCTTTCCTAAGCAATTAATCGCAATGCACGCACAGTCATATTACCCACTAAAAAGCGATACAAATACGTGTCCAGACAATCTTATGGTATTCATTTAATGTAACGTTGGAAGGGCGTTGCAGTTTAACTCGGTGCATGTGTTTTCTGTGCACAAACATAGACGTTGAGTCAGCCTTTTTACTTGACTACCCTGAGCGATAAAAATAATGTTTTCCTAATTAGAATGAACATTTTTATGATTAAAACTAGATTATATTAAAATTCACTTGACAAACCCATTCGTTACTCCGTAAACAAACATGGTATTTAGTTCAATGGACATTTAGTATGTTTAGTTTAGTGTAATTGTAATGAACAACGCTGTCCAGAGCAACTGGCAGTGATACTGAGATCAGACAAGAGTTTGTTGAACATGCAAATACAAAATTAAGATAAAGTAAATAAATCAATAAATTTCTACATGTATTAACGTTTTCACTATATCATGTACTTTAGAAATACATTTAGAAAAAGAGTCGAGTATACATGTGTTCTATAACGGTCGCAAACATTTAGCTATTTACCGATAGACATAATAACAATACAATAATTAAAATAACATATGTTCACATGTGTGTGCTATTTAAAAGACTTAATGCAGACTTACAATTCAAACTTGAAAGCTACTTCATGTTTATGCAAGCTTGGAATTTAAAGCGTATATTCATTGATTAGGCGTATTTTGATTTCTAACAACGGATGCGTAAACTAATTTGTAAATTAGGGTTTCCATGCTCAAAGCATACCGTTTGGTTCTTATATGTCTTAAATTTGAATATAATTCCAAATTAATGTTTACTTTCCTTAAGACTTCAACATTATGAAACGACGACTTAAGCAACATGTCATTCACGTATAGTTGTATTTAACCTTAAAGCAAGTCCTTTTCCTCGGAAATACAAAATTTAGGACGTGGTTATTGCATTTTGACCAACTCTAAATAATTAACTTGCCAGCAACATCATTCTTTGTTAAAAATCGAGGTTAATCTGTCCTTGACTCTAATGTGATCAGGACTGTCTAATTTAGGTCGTATTGTTGACAGTGTTCTTACACAGAAGAACCATGGGTATATGCGACCGGCAGTACAACATATATATAACATATGTATGTCTGCTTTACTTGCTCAGCAGCCAGTCAAACTTCACCTAAAATATTCATCATAAAAAACTCGAAAACTCACCCATGTTGGAAAAGCCATTTTTCCAAAACTAATTTACTTTCGGAACACTTTACACATTCAAGTAATACTTTTCAAACGGCATATTTTAATAATATTCCATGGTATTGATGATATATGCTTAATGGCAAAAATATATTGTATTCATTATAACATTGTTGGGTAATGTCACTGTACTATTGTCTTCTTTCAACTAACACATATTTGATTGCATTATACAACTATTTCAATGTGCTCAACGTTTACATTAAGAACTCCTCAATCCAAAATATCAATAAACTTTTATTCAAAAGAACGTTATATTCCAAAATGCAGGACACAATACGTTAATCTGTGCGATGAAAATTGTTAAATTGTCTTAGACTCTTTATTTTGACCTTACATTCAATATTAAACTGTTGGGTTCGTTATCGTGTGATTAAGTCGTACACACAAACACTCTCAAAATGTCATAGTAGCTTAAATCTTTTAAATATTTGCAGCAAAACTTAACACAATAATTCTTCGTATAAGCCGTTTCGCATTATCCTAGGTTGATCAAATCGCTTACTTAATTATATTTGCATATTGATGATTTACTGCTCGGTTTCAAAAGCTTGGATAATATTATTCGTGCGACCATGGTTAAACCGAAATCACTGAATTAGCCACCTAAATATAATACCTACAAACATAGTAATCGAACATGAGTGTTCAGGTAACCAAAGTCGACAAGCAATCGTATTATGTTTGAAAAAAATATATTTAAGCATTCTTTGTCCTACAATTTTAACGTTCACATATGAAATAAATAATCAAGTAATACGTCTTAAACAATATGAGCAACATGTACAAAGGAAGGTAACCGCTCTTTTGAAAATTAATACAATAATGCGAGTGCTTATGATCTTCATGGCAACTCACACGTGGAAGTCGATACTCATACAATATTTTGCTTTGCTATGATATAGTTTAAAGTATAATAAACAAACATCAGTGGCAATAAGTTTTATAAGACTTGCAGACCGTTCTTCAGGGAACACTGAAGATACCAATATCATTACTATTGAGGTTTTACTGCCCAGCTTGATGTTTGTTTGGCGAAAGCTATATCCGGCGTTTGAGCGTATGCAATGCTTTCATTAAATTCTAGCTTTACATGTACGAGGACTGTCCAATACAAGACAAAGTACATACCTCTTTATTGCGCGCATTATTGTTTCAAACTCTTAACTGAAAAACCATTTACCACTTAAGCATTTGGAGCAGCGATATAAAAACTGATTTTTAGGTAACACTATGATATTCGTCAACGCGGTAATGCTTGTTCGGCGCTCTTACTACGTGTTGCATACTTTTCTAAATATGTTGATAGCTATCGCCAAGAATTCAACAACACGTATTTTTTTCTTTTAACGCATCAAGTTATGTGATGTTGTAAAATGTCATTTTGCAAAAGTGCTTTGCGCTTCACTGCGGAATTAAACTAGTATTGGACATTTTTATACCGAAGCACTGGAATGTCAACCAATTCCAAATTCTCATCAGAATGGGCGCAAAGGATGAAAATCATTAAGTTTTTGTTGAGTTGAAACTGGCGTAAATACGTATATAACATTCAAAAAAAAAGACATTAATGTATTACCCTATGACAAAAGCACTTGAACGTGTAAAGTTACTAATGTATAGATGAACGAACTGACAAAAAGAGACACTCACCTCCAGAAGAATTTAATAACGTTGTTGTAAGCTTCAAAGTCACAACATACTTACTTCTGTGCTTACTTGAATGGAAAAGGGAACACTTTACTTCATTATCTGATAGAGCATGTATAGCTCAAATGATGTTAACAATACATGAGGTATGCCATGTTGTTTGCATGACATAAAACAAATTCAAATGCAGTTTTCTGACCTTTTTACCGGCTACTCGCAAGAATAGAGGTACTGTGAAACCATTTATTTTCGACAGCACAAAATTTCGTCATTTTTATAAAAATGAAGATTTCGTCAGCACTTAAATTCGCCGATTTCTGATTTTGAAATTTAAAAAAATGCGTCAGTCAATATCCGATTTGTGTGTAATACATATGCGGGAACACACTTGAGAATCACTGCAGGAGGTGGGGCCTGTTTGTCACATGCCAATTAACTAGTCTTTTGTTATCAAGGGACAGTAATGGACCCTCTTAATGTATGCCATTCACACGTTCATTGTTATGATTAGCGGACAAGTGGGATCGAATAACCGTTAACGAGTGTTTGTAACAACGAAGCCAATTGCCAATTAGTCTTATTCTTTTATTATTATAATTGAATAATATGCTTTTTTTATTCTGATATCAACATTAAAATTATAAACTCTATGTGTGTGTTTGTTCTTATAAAGTAAACTACCGGTATATAAATCAATAATGTCAATAATTTAAAAATAAATAAATTGATACATATAAAATAGTAATAAGTGTGGTTAAACGCAAACAATCAAACAGCAATTAAAATATTCTTTATTAATTTGTGATAAATACGCATGTTGATCACACATCGTCATCTTTTCATTTGGTTTATAGTCTTTCATCGGCATTCGCTGCGTGATGGCTAATATGCAACACCCCTGAAAAACACAATGCACCTAATGGGTAATAAAGTTATAAACAATTAGCGCTAATTCATTACCATTCTACATAAACGAAGTCAACGCATTCGATACAGCTGTACTGCACACGCGTTTTAAAGAAGTGTAACGTGTCAGTTAAGTACCTTGTGTAATCTACATCCCTTTGTGTCAAAACCGGATTAATCTTGATTACGAAACAGCAGTGAATGTGTGCATGGATTATGTTGGAATTTAATGCCTCATGTCTGCGGTAAAGTTTTAAAATATTGTTCAACTTAGTGTTTGTTTTTGTTCAAACATAGAGCATGATTGTTCGTTAGGATCTTAAATTCGCCGATCGGTCCACTGACGAAATTTATGAAAATTAATGCCTGACGATTAATAATGGTTTCACAGTATCCGCCAAGCCGTGTTCTTTCATCCTAAAGTCTCAAATCTAAATCATAACATTGATTTATTAGTGCAAACTTTCTAAAAAGGAATGATGAAAAAAATGATCTTCAATCGATGCGCTTTCATTTATTAAGTTACTACAGCCCTTGATTAATCTTTATTTTATATAATCATGTTACAAACACGAAAATCAACCATTGCTCATTCATTTAATAAATGGCTACTGCTCTCAATCCAGGCGTTCAAACGATACATTTGTAATGACTATATTATACGATAAATACAGTACGAATAAACGGTGTCATTTTATTTTATTGATTGCTATCTTAATATTAATCAATATTTGTTTAGAGTCCGCTTTAAAACCACATGCGGAAGGCAATTTGCTGTAGTTTTGCCCGTGCAAATTATAGTTTAACATTTTTTCCTGTTCTTGATAAACAAAGACGGGAATGCATTTCATTGCTGTTGGGAAATCGTCGGTGGGCGCAGGAGTGTTTACCTAAATGTGAGTTTATTCTTGGTGGTTCTATTTCAGTAGTTTAATGGTATTTCTGTTAACATTGTACACTTTCTTGTTAATAAATTAATTAGTTTACAGTAGTCTCAGATACACATGTTGCATGTGTTTTACATAGTGGTATATTCGTACGGCCAATGTATTTGCACTCTTCAACAAGTTTATTAGTTATTATTAACATATGTAGTTGGCGTAATACATTTATTCGCAGTTTGGTTTTGTTATTTGCAGATAAATAACTTATTGTGCAACATGTCCGTGTATGTAAAAGGTATATTTGTTCCTGATATCGTTATCAAAAGGGCCGAATAACATAAAATTGTATTCGTCTTCTATGTCACGTATTTATAAAAAAAACAAGCAATATGTTTTCTTCCCTAGCTATGGGTTATTACTGAACCTACCCGTGTGAATCCTTAACTGATGACTTGACATTCCGAATCAACAAAAGCACATGTGGTAAGCGTGTGGCTATGATATTAATTAATAAAAACATCACTGTAAATGAAAAATATTCAAATTATAACGAAAAACCAACTTCTCTGAAAACTAATATTCACTATCAAAAATATATGTAACAAGGTATTTAACTCAAAATGACCCAAAAACAAGGTGCATCGCTTTTAACAGCCATAACTGTGCAGCGAAATATTTCAACACAGAAATAAATTTCCTTTCTTGAAATGTACATAGGTGAAAACTAAATAAAATACTAGTGTAGTGGTACTGCCCAGCATGATGAATATTTGTCGCATGCTAGATCCAGAGTTTAAGAACATACATGTTACTAAACTAATAATTGGCATTTTTGGAACTTCTTTCAAAACATCCGGGATGTTTTCCTTCTTTCTTTTTAGAAATAAGTCGCGGGTCGTGATAGAATAATACATATTTACTAATATTTAGAAAATAACACACGGCAGAGCTGGGCCGGGCGTCTATAATCGGCCCGCTGCCGACATAACGACCTGAGGGCCATTATGCGGCTAGGGCCGATTTTAGACGTCCGGCACAGCTCCGCCGTGTGTAAACGTTTATATCACATGTCATACTATTTGAGTTCTTCACTTAAATTTATACATAACCAGCTTTCCGTACTTTTATTTCGTTCAATTAATTACGCAATTTATGACGTACCTCATGTGACGTAATTTCAATGACGAAACTACCTAGACTCTCTGGTTTTTAGGACAACAATTCGGACCTGGGGGGGGGTTATTTAACAGTAAATATTTTTTTAGCATCGAACGATTCCCACACGTATTTCGGATTTTGTGTTAGTCATGCATAATTAGGAGCTTCGATAGAAATAAAATTATTGTAATCGCTTCGACATTCGATTTCGTAAATAGTGTTTATGGTGACAGTGTTAAGCATTCGATGCAATCGTTTAACAAATTTAAAAAGTGTGATTTAAAATCAAAATAGATAAACGGATGGAATAAAAGAAAATGGAATTACAAATCTGTGTTATTTTATTATTATAAGAACCGGATTTAAGTTGCCATCGAGGTATGTGTGTCTTTTTCTATAAATTTTGCTGTTTCATGTTTAATGAATCTTGTTAAAGCACAAATAGAGGCATCAATTTAATATACTGATGAGTTTCAGTTTCAATCGATATTTGTATTATCCAAATCGTGTGCTACGTGTCATTGTTATTTCGTTGCGTTGTGGTTAATTTTATTAATCACCGTTGGCTTAGACTGAATGTGGACGCCATTTTGAGCCGCGCGATCCCATTCTTTTCTGATATGAAAAATCGTCCCGGCTCAGCGGGCGATATATTTTATATTGGCCCGCTGGATACGAATAACGGCCCGCTCGCGACGTCATTTTGTGACTATTTATAGTAACGATATGTGATATGTACTAATGTATGGAAACAAATAATGGCAAGTGTGCGTAAAACAATTGTATACCACTAATTAGTTCATTTAAACCACGGGAATATTACAAGTAATAATTTAGAATTTCCCCATGTTTGGAAGATTATAACATGAAATAAATATACCACGACTAAAGTCGCATTGAGAGCTACATTATAAATAGAAACGTATCACATAACTTATTATACTCTTTACCGATTAAAGGTTTAAAATTGAATATTACATTCGATTATGGTTTGACTTATTTCATATATATTCAGCTTATGCAATTTAAAGTGGATGTTAATTGTGGTGAATATTATTTAATATAAGTTATTTGATTTAAGAGACCATACATCCGCACGATATGCAGACCCCATTCCTTATCTACGTGTGGACAGTGGTTTATGTTCAAGGTACGGTACTTACCGTTTATATGAATTTGAATTGATAAATTAAATGTGAATACATATATGTTTGCATGTTGCCTTTCTGTTGAAATTTATAAATTATTATGACCTGCGTTGTAAAATTAAAAGTAAAATCTTGCGATGCTATTTATAAGTTAGGCTTGAAAAATATAGTAAATTTTTAGCTCAAGTTCAGGCCTGTCAGCCAGGACAAACAGGGCGGTTGTGTGACACGTGCATTGACGGATGGTATGGGAAAAATTGCACACAAGTCTGTAGACAGAATTGCAAATCATGTACGGACGGAAACAGGTGTGTTGAATGCGTGGACGGGTACCGTGATTATGACTGTATTCAACATTGCTCTGAAGGATGTATTGACAAATTATGTCGCAAGAGCGATGCCGTATGTTTAAGCAGATGTAAACCCGGATACTCCAGTGCATATTGCTGTCAGCCGGATATGTGTGGATTGTCGTGTGAAATCAACTGTCCTACACATTGTAATACGTGTACATCATTGACAGAATGTCAAAGTTGCCATGATGGCTTTCATGGGTTTTTATGTAACCAAACATGTCCTGCTAGGTGCAAAACTTGCACCTGGTCGAGGAACTATACTGCATGCAAGAGCGGATATACAGGGGAAGCTTTCCCGATAAGATGTCCTCAAAACTGCTTGACATGTAGTAATGATGGCAAATGTGAAACGTGTAAAGACGGTTTTACCAGGCCAGATACAAAATGTCAGTGTTTAGGTACTCTACTTACTATGCAGAAGGATCTGCATGTTGTCCATACGACATTAATTGTAAACATGGCACATGCACATCAGCTGATCAATGCACAGCCGGATGTGAAGATGGCTTTTTCGGACCCAAGTGTGAGTTTCAATGTACACAGATCGATATGACCTGCTCTGTGTGTATTGGTAATAATAATCAGTCATCTGTTTGTAACACATGTACTAATGGATATTATCCTGATACAAACCGTACATGTGTTCAAAGTTCAAAATTGTGTGTGGAAGGTTAATGTAATATTATTAATGGGCATTGTGAAAAGGGTTGCAACGATGGCTTCTGGAATCCAAGGTGCGACCGAAGTTGCAGTGAGAAGTGTATCGTATACAACCAGAAGATTAGAGATTGTTTGACTTGCTCATCGACAAGTATGTTCGGTGCAAAGTGCAAAGTGCGATATGCCATGTAGTAACACGTGTATTAATGCATCATGCCATATCAATAGAACTTGCAAAAGCGGGTGCATATATGATTACTATGGTCCATCTTGTGAGCAATGTCCAACGAATTGTGCTCGCAGGGGCAACGGCAGGAACACGATGTTCACGTGCAACAGGTTTGTGTCTGTACGGCTGTAACGAAGGCTTTGAAGGAGAAGCCTGTGTGGAAGGTGAGATTAGTTACTATTAAATATGCTTTATTCATAGTATAGTATCCCTTTATATTGCATAATGAAAACATTGATTGTGATTTAAATAGTTACAAAAAGAAAAAGTAGAATAAGTTATTGAAACCGAACATGATTCTCACTGTAACATGAAAATGTATGGATCATTTGGTTTCTAAAATTAATTTAGTAAGTGCACCAAGAACTGTTGCTGTGTTCATAGCTCTCAAGTTAGACAAACCTAAAGATACAGTACCAGCTGCAGCAATTGGCGGTAGAGTTGCAGCTGTAGCTGTTGTTTCTCTTGTGGTGGTCGTTGGAGTATCGATATTCGTTCGACAAAGGTAATGTACATCCCAGATATGCACCTTTGCACACAACGCACAACGCATACTTTTAAAACCAACTTTCGCAAACCCAAGCTTTTTCTGTGGGACTATAAATATGTATACGATTGTGTAGTTTCTTTTTCGTGTTTACTCTGAGTCCTAATTTGACTGAAAGCAGAATAACAAGTCTATGTTGCATGAATCGAATTCCATTGTACCAAGCTTTCGTAAGAGAAACAAATGATGATCGCCCTGAACATGCATATGACTGCATACAAATGAATTGTAAGAACATATATATTAAGTTTATAGTTTTATTAAATTTGTACATTGCTAGATATTCATCAATTAGTCAACTAAATTTCATTTTAAAGGAATTTGACAATAAGGTCTTAAGAGTAAAAAAGTATAAAGATGTTGAAACCAAGGACATGAAACAGTATATGTGGTTATATTAAGATCATAAATACAGTTTGTTATCTTTAATAGTGAGCGCTGGCATTAAGGAGTGCTCTACAACTGTTGTTAGAACACATAATGACTACCAGAACATGAGCAATTTTCTGACAGAAACAACAGAAGAGAATGCCAATGAAGAACACACATATGAGATCGGTATATAGATGCACATAAACAAAGCTTGTATTAGTTATTGAGTGCTGTTATGGACATACACAGACAATAGCGTTCAATTATACATATGTATTGGACATCAATTATTATAAAAATGACGCATCAATTAAAAACGGATACGTCCACGCACTTAATTTATTTTAAGTAATTTTTATTTGTTAAATACCCTTCTATTATCTATCACATTGTATTAAGGTCAGCATTTATTAACATGTCGTATAAGCTGTTTGACATGAGGTACACACTTAGTTTAAGTAGTATCTTATGTCTGCACATAACGAACTTAAACAACACAGTGCTGCAATCAACATTCGTTGAAAATTGGAGATAATATTCCACAAGTGATATCCAAAGACAAAGATTTATATCAATGACAACTGTTTATAAAACAAATACATACATGTTAAACTGCATGCGCATCAGTCAATGCAAAGTACAAGTGGCAATATATCATTCGAATAATGAGTTCCAATATTAGAGCAAGAACTGACCTGCATCAAATGTTAAAGGAGCCGATATATGTTTAGAGAAATTAAGAAACGGTACTTACCATTATGATTTGTTGTGTATAAAAACAATACGCCAATTATTGGCGATATCATCGTGCATTATATACCTTTCAATTGTTAACAAATTTCATTCTACAAATTCGAAAGAAAATAGTGTTCCTATGGTTATTTAATTATTTAATTTTTCCGCACTAGCTAGCCGAAATTGTTTATGCAAATACAAACGTTGTTTATCCCAATATCATAAATCGGTCAAATATGTCAATTATTGTTAATCAGTGGAGCTAAAGTGTGTTTACTGGTTATACAACGTGATTTGTTTTGGCTTCAAATAATGATATCTCATGATTATATTTAATAAAAAATATATGATGAATATAAAACGGGTATGGTTCCTCTGGTTTTATACGACTCTTAACAACCAACTCATCTGAAACACATTTTCAGAAAACCATTTACTTTTTCAATAACGTTTCTGATATTTACATAATCGATGTGTCCAATTTGTAGACAAACACTAATGTCTTAACCACCAAGTCGGTATTACGTTCGCATTATATTAAATTGCTTAATTGGTAAATTATGTGCTGATCGAACAGACGGATCGCTTTTACAAGCATATTATTGTTGAATAATTTTTTTCACAAATAAAATGTTTGCAAACCTTTAAAAAATATGTATCATCCTCCTCCTCCTATTCATCGTCTATCATCATGTATCGTTCCACATCGACCACAATCACTTCCCTCATACATCATCATCATAGTTTTACCTCCACCAAATCCATCACCACAATGATCGTCATGACTACGTTTCTTCACAATGGCAATCATCGTAATGAATGGTATCTTTATCATAATAACGATCATCATCATCATCATCACCGTAATCTAAACACAAAAAGATAAGTAATGTTTGGAAGTCAAACCTGGAAAAAATATGATAACTCTTATGGTTTGGTCTGTTACCATGGTTACTTGGGTAATTCTGTATGCTTATTAATGTTTGTTACAATTTTATCGGTAGCTATTTATGAACTAGTCGATGGTTAAAAAACATATCTTTTTGTATCAAGCAAGCAAATAAAGTGTCGAAAACTCACCATGATGAAAGATAAACAGGCAACGTGTGTTAAATAATATAAGAGTTACTGCAACGCATGAGAAGTGCGATTGCGACAACACAAGCAGACAGTTAACACTTAAAAGGAACAATATAAAGAAGAGAAAACAAATATTTAAGTTATTATGTAAACCATGTAAGGAACTGAAAGGTACCACTAAGGAAGTTGGAGTATGCAATGAAGTATAGGAAATGGAATCAAGTATAATCTTATTGACAAAGTTGTCTTACACAGAATATCTGCTTGTGATTTTTAATATCATATAACGCTGTTGTATATAATATAATGTGGTTTATTTAATAACATAAATAGTTCGTAGTTTTAATCGTACAATACTGCAATATTATAAAACAAATGTTATTAATTAATTTATTAAACTACTAAATAGTTCAATCAAGGAAGCTAGCCATGTTTAGTTTAAAACGCTTCAAAATAAGAGAAAATGCCATATATATGTAGCGTAAAATAATACTACATTTTTTACAAAGTAAATAATGTCAGAATTATGTAATTATTGCTAAAATTGTAAAACTATACGTATAACATTGTGTGATCACTTTGTATTACCCTCATCCATGTGGCATTCTCACGAAATATGTTCACGAAATATGTTTATTTCCTGTTTATTTAGATTAACTGTTCTTTAAAATTATGTGTGTTTTGTGTGTACTTCAACGAATGCTTTCATTTTATATGTATGCTAGAGACGATGAGCGTCACATACTTAAGTACTTAAGTAAACTATTTTTTCTGTTCTGTTTTTCACTTCTTAATTAAGTTTCGTACAACCAAGTGTTAACACTATTCACATGCAAGTTTATTTCATGTGCCTGCATATATTGGAATAAAATAAAGATATTCAATTTATCACTTTTGTGTATTATTCATTATATGAGATATCTGAAAAGTCATTTATTTGTAAAAACAACAACAACTATTGTGATTTATTATGATTTTTTTTCATAACATGTCAATATATTGATAGAAGTGATTTATATATATATATATATATATATATATATATATATATATATATATATATTTATTTATTTATTTATATATGTATTTATTTAATTATTTATTTATTGATATATATTAAACATCTTAAAGCAAATAGGTTAAATTGTTAAAAGTCGACAATTAAGCAAGTATTAAACTGCGATGCATTTAACAAATATGTATGCTTAAATCATTACACGGTGCCTTATCTCGGAAGTTGGTATTTAAAAGCTGAATACCTTTTTTAAATTGAGGATGCAATATTTAAATGCGAAAATGATTGTTTTCCCCTTCTACTAAAAGTTGTTTTCTTTTTCAAAATAAGTTATTCAGTACTGTAAAGTTTATTGAAGGATACGTATAAATGAAATTAATCAAATTAAGCACATAGATAAAAGAACAATTGTATACACTATAATGTAATTAAAGAACCGTTCAATCATGGCGTATATACCCAGCAAGAAACTGTTGATGAGGCACGTATGTATACTATTTAATCAGAGAAAAACGCGGATCTTTTAATAATCTTGCCATCTTGTGCGAAGTAAATTAAAATATATTTTATCCAATAATCTAGGTATTACTTCAAGTCAACCCATGTTCGACATTTTCCCATTGAAAAATATTAGAAGTACGGTAACGAGAGGGTCACATTAAAGCGGTTAATATGTTGATAATTTATTTCACAAGCATCTGTAACGGATTAATAGATGGGTATTTCACAAGGATGTAAAACATGTAAAGCAACACACGCACCATTCTTAATCATTTCATTCGCTTGCTACCATATCGGGAAGTTAACTGCATACCATTACTTAGGCTCCAATATCAAAACGGAATAACCAACAATGATCTTCATAATTGGCCCAACTTTTTAAAAGATATTGAAATGTATGCGATATAGGATATGTTCTGATAAATGTTGTCTTTGAGTTCTTAAACATTTCATAACTATATTTTTTTCTGCATCATCATTTCCACTCAAGTTTTTAGTGGTCTCGTGGTTAAAATTAAAGAAACGGAACGAAAAGAGCCCGTAATTTAACACTAGTAAATACAAACGTATACAGTAAGCGAACCATCTTAAGCTTATAACTGAATTAAATTAAATTAGGTATGCGGATGCGCTTTGAAATGAATTCGAATAAACTTATTTAATGGTTTGTTAAACTTTGAAGTTTAAATAATACCACCATAACATGCGGTAGTTATTTGAACTGCTACTTTACAATTGCGAAATATTTAACACTAATGACACCAAACGAAATTTTAATATACATACTTAACTGTATTTGTATTATAACCATAAAGACATCGTCGGTGGCGCTGCAGTATTCACGGATATGTGAGTTTATTAAGTTCGTTGTATGATTATAT
Organism: Dreissena polymorpha; assembly: GCF_020536995.1. Taxonomy (NCBI): domain Eukaryota; kingdom Metazoa; phylum Mollusca; class Bivalvia; order Myida; family Dreissenidae; genus Dreissena; species Dreissena polymorpha. Next base: position 29,852,669 of record NC_068361.1, read on the forward strand.
TGTTGCACAAAAAGGGTCAACTTCTGAAACTGTGCCTTATTTAATTCGTGAACACTTTTCAATAATTTACTAAAAGCATACAGGCAATTATCTTCATCATTGATATAGAGTTTGAAATGACAGTTCAATCGAGTCATTTAATATCAACTTGTCTTGTTATAATCGTGTTTATGTAATCGACTTATTATTGCATAGTTCGAGCTATTATACTCACCCATTTGTTGTCCTTGGCATAGGCGCTGAGGTCAGCGCGATTCTATCGTCAGGGTTATATGCAGACTTTGCTTGCAAAGTTAATACAGTTAAAGAAAAATTGGTTAAATGGTAAACATTTAGTGTGTTTTTTATTGTAACGTTTCTTGTTTTAATTTATAACTTTAAGTAGATTTAAGGTTACAGATTCTATATTACAACACAAAATAGTAAACTTCCAATATGTATTTGTGGTCATTTTATCTAATGACAAACATAGCATCTACATAAAACTATCAAAGCGGAAGAACAGTCTGGCTTGTGGTCTTGAAAACTCCTTGTTTTTGTTAAATACCGTGTTGCATTACGTGTCCTGTATCTTAAAGGTAATCGGTCTCTACCCTTAATTAAATGGTGGCAATTGTTTGGACTAAATTGTTTCCTAATAATTTTGTTAGAGTTGCATTACCCCTACATATTTAACAACAAACCAAATGACTTTGTACCGCGTTGTTTCATTACCTGGCAGCCAACAATAGTGAGATGTTCAAATATGTCCGGATATCTGACGCGGTAAATTGTTGCATCTATGGACACTTCTTTATGACCACAACATTACAGACTAGGCATAGGATTGCCACTCTAAGTCCGTCTGGCTTCCGGTAGTTTAGTTGTTACTGTAAGCATGCAATATGCGAACATATCAAATCTTATATTAAAATAAATTTTGTTCATATGTTAAGCACATTTTTTATACAAGTTGCTTCAAAATTTTGCAACAAACAATTTTTTTTTAGACATATTAAAGGCCCATGTTGTTCTTTACGATTTTGTAAAAATATGTGTTATATAGATTTTCGATACTTACGACGCTTGCTTGATACGTGAATATGGTTTGTTATTTATACCGGGTTAAGTGTGAGGTTCTCCTTGCCCTCGAACCGGATTTAATCCCGAATGCTATGTATTGGCAGTTTCAAGGTGGTGATCACAGTTGAAAGCATTTTATGTTTAAAGCTGGTTTTCTGTTATAAATTTAGTTGATAAGAAAAAGCATTTTTTCTCCTGAAATAGCTTCTAGAGTAACATTGTTAACGTAATCAATAATCTGCTGTAATTGTATTGTATGTTTATTTGTAAATCGTTTATATTTTGATATGTGATATGTGTGCATTAATATATTCCTAAGAAGTATTCCAAAAATAGTTAACAACGCGATTGAATACTAGTTGGAAATTCAAACAAACTTCATCTGTAGGATCTCCTCCTCGCCGCCCCTATTTGTACAAGCTATTGCCCCAGTTATGTGACAAAATAAAAACACGCTTACAATTATAAACAATTGCTATACATGTGCTTATTGCTTACATAGTCAGTTTTGTACGTATAACGATGAACTAAACTTGTTCAAGTGTTCTAAAAAAATAGTGACAAAACCAGTCAGATTTAAAAATGTGAACAACCGAATTTAAAAATAAACTGCACAATCAATCGAGAATTTAACGGGGTTAACATATGTCAAATTCTAACAATGTGTTAATCTATGATTGTAGTTAAATAGAATCGTTGTGTGAAGGATATATTCTGTTGTGATCAACCTTGACATAAGTGCATTTAATATTCATTTTCTAAACTGAAATTTCACCTCTTCCTATCAATGAATTTACTCAAAATACATTTTATTTGTTTTTCTGTTGTTAACGCTGCTATTACAAAAGACGAGAAAGTAAAAGAGCACATTGTAATTTTATAGTTACGTCATGTTTCATTACTTTGCAAACACTCTAAATTTAATTACGGATGACCGCAGGAAATCGCTAGTTCTAATTTTGGGACGAATTGTGTCTCCTATTTTATCTGAACGGTTTAAATATAAACACAACAGTAGGCGGAAGTTAAATTCACTACATTTTTTTTTAAAGATAAATCAAGCGGAACTTAATGTGCTACTGTTCAAATCAACCTCATATGTTCAATATTTAAACACAGCTTGAAATGCGAATTATTGTTATGAAGAAATCGTCTGTGACTCTGTTATATTGACAGGTATGTCGATATTATATTCTTTTAATCATTTTATGTTTACTAGAGTAGAATAATCAGAACAGGTTTGTGAATATAGAAGTAAACAGAAGTATTAAAGTTGTATTTAATATATCAAAATTAAGATCACATACTTGTATAGGTCATTTTAATGATTTTGCAATCTTTACAATAATGTCTTGTTATCATTTGCAGTTTAATATAGTTTGAAATGAACATTTAAGCTTGGCATCTTATATAATATTGTGTAGGCCTCCGGACTTCATTCAAAAACAGTAGATTGTTGACAAACTAATAAACATCTTCAAAAAAACTATAACATGGTTTGCGTGTTACGGATGATATTGCCAGAATGGTATACTATAACGGATAAATGTTTGCGGTTTGTTTGAACGAATATAAACATAATACGGGAAAACCGATGTAGATTGTTGCTTGAGACAATCGCTTATATGCCTCCTATGTAAATAAAATATCATTGGAATATTCTGAAGTTTCCAAAATGCCTAAATTCGCAATTTTGAGCTAACACAATATCGCGTATTTTGAAGCTCCAAGTTTATTATACATTTATCTAAATAGCATTTTCCATTGTATCATTTTAGGAAAACAGTATTTAAAAGAGTCAGACATATACACAGCAAAACTTAATTCAAAACCACAATTCATTTATCATATCATTTATAAAACTTTACTCAATGAATACCAATCTAATTACTGCACTCGTGGTTTTCTGTTCAAAAACCAAATGCTGCATATTATAATATATACTTATATTAAGAAACACATAGTAATAATATAATAAGAGGTTATATATAGCATTATGAAACATTATGCGCGCTACTAGTTCATTAGTTCACGACTGTATTAAAAAGAAACAAAGGGGAGTAACCCCTTAAAATAATATAATAATATGTTATATAACATAATGAAACATTCTGCGTGCTACTATTTTTACGCACACATTTGAAACTAAGCATTAAGATTGTCATAAGTTCAAGACAGTCTTAAAAACAGTAACAAATAACCGCTATATTAACAATATAAAATAATGGATCAAGATTTAATGACCATCCAGACTACTCAAAAGTGGAAGCCGGTGAACATGAATTGAATGATTGTGTGTACTTTGATTTATAAAATAGGAATTATAAACATAATTAATACAGGTCAGTAATAATAAATTATCAAAGACTTATCGACCGTTCAAAGGTTGTGAACGAAAACAAAGTGCGTGTTCGTTATGTCTGTTGCGAAAACAACAGGCAGTTAATTGTTATTATTTCCTTTCGTAAAAAGTAGCCTCTTAATTTGTACACAACATCACTTGAGGGAAGATAATAAATAGTCTCTTTTGTGTCTTAGAAGCACCTTATAATTGTATAAAATGTCCTTTAAAGGGATCTTTTCAATGATTGTGGAATGAATTGAATTGTGTCATTAAACGCATTAAATTAATCAATGTGAACATTGGAACTAAATTGCTCCAGTAGAAAACAAGAACAAAATTCTATAAAAAAAAGTAATCCTCAACTGGGCTAAAACCACTGCTTCTTGAAGTAAAAGTCTAGTACGTAAACCACTCGGCAAGCCGTGCTGATACAGTGCGAGGTGCATTTTATGCTGTATTTAAGCAATCCTCGTTGTGTCACAAAACATAGCGATAACAACAGAATTATCCGTATTATTCAATCGTTTCTCGTTTGTAACGCTTTATAATTTTCAGGTTTGAAAACGTTTAAATATGCATATTATTGATAGTTAAGTTTGTGGTAAATATTCAGTACTACTGTTTTCTCGCAAATAACATAACTACATCGAAAATTCGCGAATCTGAATTTTGTTTTCTATTTACCAAAACGTGAAAAGGTCCCTATAAGATTATGAGGCTGCAATCGAAACTCACTAAAAGTACTCCTTGTGAGCTATTGTAGCATAACACTTAAAGGCGTCGGTCGTCGTGTGCCGCCTTTCGTCAACAATTGTCGTTAAACAACATCTTCTAATTCGCTTTTCATAACACTTTAACATAATTATCATTGGATTAACCTCTTTCAAAGTTGTTCAAATCGTTCCCGTTTACTGCTTGTGTCTTATTTATTCATAAGGATTAAGAATTGACTATGCCCCAGTTTTGCATATTAAAGATCGGGGTTTCAGCAAAGCAACCATTAAAATGTTCTTTTTTGAAAACACTAGGGCCAGATTTTTCATGTTTGTTATTTAACATCATTTAGTTGTTCTCTATTAAATGTGTTTCAAATTCTTCTAGCTATCCACATCAAGATGGGGGGGGGGGCACTTACATATTTAAAAGTAATTCTCTTCAAATGCGCGACCAAGAGCGCTATGTTTTGGTATACTGCATTAAGTCATCCTTTGCCAAGTTTATTCAATAAATGAGCATTTGGTCAAGACTGACAATAAGTGGATAAAATACACCGCATAGACTTATCCAGCAATATTCTATGTCAAAACAGTACTCGGATGAGCGAGCTATAAGCGAGCTATGGACGCCTTTTTTCCTCTTGGTAAATTAACATAATCACCTAATAAATTATGATAACCGTGTGTTTTTAAGGTTTCATGGTTGCCCTTGTCCTCAAATAAAACAAAACTCAAATGCTTGATTTCTACTCCAAAGTGAACATCAATCTATATAATAATAAAAGAACTATGATTTTGGTTTATTTCTTTGCAACTTAATGACGCAATAATTATATTTTTAAGAAATAATTATATATATAAATGTGACTGTTGAGACATGTTCCATTGCGTTAAGGCCATTATTTTGTGTGTATTTATGCATATTTTACACTGCAATGTAACAAAATTATAATAACAGAGGCTTGGGAATCAGGTGGACCACAGAGTATTTCATTTGGGGTCCGTTAAATGCTGTGATCTGCATATAGTAAATCAGCCGTGACTGTTGGGACAAAAAGTTTATGTATTTAGTATGATGAATTGATAAGCCTGAAAGGTCAAAGGCCAGTCTTATTCTCTTAATGGCTGTTCAATGAAGAGAATGACATGCATGCTTATATTAAGGGTGATGTTAAAGCAGAAATAGAGGCACTTTAAACAGTCGTGACTGTTGAGACAAAAACCGTGACTGTTGGAACACATATTCCAGGCAATGTACAGTTGATACTTGTTAGCATATAAGTTTGACTGAAATATGTATACCTCTGTTAGGGTCTTAAGAATAAGTTTAGATAGCTTTTCAAAAAAATTTGCTATCATTGTCAAACAGTGAGCATTAGAAGAGACACACTGTCAAACCGTGACTGTTGGGACAAATTTGGTGCATTTTAGGACACAAATCTCTAGAATACAGGAAATATTATGACAAAGGTTAGGCTACCATCTTTAGATGGTGCCTAATGTCTAGTGAAATAAATAGATTACATAGATTTAAAGCTGTCTGTATTTTAAAATTATTTTTTGAAATTAAAACTGAATAAAAATATGATTGTAAAAAGAAATCTTAAACATGTCTTCAAAGCCTGGCCTCACTGAAAAAAGGCTTCACTTGTTTATATTATTTTGCTTTAGGCCATATAATATATTACGCAATTAATATTGCTTCTGCAATTACGTGTTACTGTTAATTATAAGAAATAATCAGTATTAATTACCAAGATATTAACATGCCTCTCCGATAACAAAATTTAATCTTCTGATCTTGGCTGAACTTCTATTTCGAGTATCCTTATTCACAGATAGCCATTCAATCCGACCACAAACTACTCAGGTCTCAAAACATGAATACAATTTTTGGCTTAAGATACTTGTTATAATTATTTCCACATATTTTAAAGATTTTGGAACGTTTCAATTAGAAGGTGTAATGTTTGGCTGTTTTGTGATGAAACATTAAATGAGTTCAGCATTTTAAAATATATAATTATATTGTCCGTTTGATTAATGTATACTATTAGACTTATCATTGGGATATTTGGTTCATTTGAGAAAACGTGATCAGGCCTATTATTGTTTACTTGTGACGTAAGATAAGGTGTTAAACAAAGCCTCTTTAATGCTTCTTATAAATTGTTTTCTTCAATCAATGAGGCCTCCTCTTTAAGAATACTTTTACATCGTACATTGAGAACGTTTAATAGTTTGCATAAACATTCAAGCTACTTAATTTAAAAAGTGTTAACATTGTATTAGGACTTCTTAATTAGAAGCATATCTATACTCTGAACGGTGAGCCGTGTGGAAGTAAGGTTGGAGCCCAATAAAAGCACCGTTGACATGCAAGGCAGATATTCAACATTACATGGCGCTGAAATGTTTATTTGTTAACCAAATTCTTTCAAAATGCCAATTGTGTCACAAATACAGCCCACCTAGTCTCCCTTTGTTGAGAAAATATATCTTTACTTTAATGATATTTTATTGCATTTTCTTTCGTACATGCATTCATACAAATATACACATGATGCATAGTGCATAGAGTAGATATAATACAAATTGATGTTATCGAATGTATAGATAAAAACAAAAGGGTTGGGTCACAAGTTTTAACAACATTAGATGATGACCCTTCCCAGTATTTCCGATTCGGTAAATAGGGACATTTAAAGTGCATAAAGTGAGTGTTATATTAGCAATTCAGTAAGTAAATAAATAGACTTTAGCTGACGACAAAAACATTTGGGAAAATGTATTAACATAAGTAAGTGTCATTCACTGTTTTACACTCAAAATGGTTTAGAGAAAAAATGTTGACTAAGTTTAAAGAGAATGTTATAATATAACAATTAACTGAACTAAGCATATATATATATATATATATATACACACAAAAGAAGTGAAAAAAAAACAAATACAAAATTAATTAATTAATTAATTAATTAATTAATTGCTCCACAACAAAGAATACAAAATAACAATAAATTGCTCCACACAACCCGACTCTACGAGCTACAATATAGCACATAATCTGCAGCGAAACTTCTTGAACTCTGTTGAATAAGATGAACAAGCGAACAACATTGAAAATGTGTTTACAGTCAAATATTTAAATTATCCTGTTTGAAGTCTTGATATATCGTTGAACTTCCAAAAATAACACATTATTTTGGTTATCAGTTAGTTCTGGGATACCGTATAATAGTTTGTTTGCATTAAGAGTGTGGTATGGACGAGTGTTGGTAAAAAGCACGATACGTTGCTCGGAGAAAAGAGGACATTTGAAGAAGAAATGATCCACGTCTTCGACGGGACCATTACAAGCGCATTTTGGATGGTCACGTAGGTGGTTTAAGTGTAAATCGGAATTTAAGTCGCTACAGTGGTTTCTTAGCCGTGCATGTAGAATTTGTTTCTAAAGTTCGCCAACAAGAAAATACGAAGGAACTATAGGAGGATTGTACTTCCGCTTTACTGCACTTTTAAAACTAGAAAGCGTTGGTAAAACCTTGTATCTATGTCATGTTCGTTCCATAACTTAAGAGACGAAGGAATAGTTGAATTTGAGTAAATCGCAAGTCTACGACCGATTGTTGCATAGTCGCCACGATTACGTAACAGGTAAGGAATGTTATCTGTTGTGGCTGGGAAAATATCGTTTAAATATTGTGGTAAGGCACCTTTATTGTGTTTATAAACGAAAACAAGTTTTTGAATTTTCCGTCTGTCATCGAGAGAAACCCAACCAATTTCTTTTAAAAGTTGAGTACTTTTAGTTGATCTTGTTAGTCCTGTTACATTACGAGCTGCATCCAATTGAATTTTGTCTAACAGTTCTTTTTCGTATTTTACGCAGCTGTCCCATACAATGGACGCATACTCTAACAAAGGTCTAAGATATGAGACGCATATTTGATTGAGTGTTTCCCGCATAAGTTTGTATTTTAGCATTCTCATGGATCCAAGTATTTGGGAAGCTGATTTTGTAATATTGTCAATATGTTTGTACCACGAACCGTCTTCACTTAGCGTAATACCGAGATGTTTATGGTCTTTTACAAAGGATAAATGGGTTTGGTCGAAAGTTAAATTTGGACGGTTTTGACTTTTCAAGAGACTGAAAAACATAACTTCCGTTTTCAAGGGATTAAACTCGACGAGCCATTTCTTTGCCCATTGGTTTATACAGTCTAGGTCATGATTTAAAACACTCAAGCAAACGTTACCATTTTCGAACTCATCCAAGATATCATTGAGACCAATCTTCTGACCAAATTTCATGAAGATTGGACAATAAAGTGTGGCCTCTTGAGTGTTAACAAGGTTTTACTATAGACATATAAGGAAAACTGCCCCGCCCCCTAGCGGCCATGTTTTTTCACCGATCTGGACCATTTTCGAACTCATCCGAAATATCAATGAAACCAATGATTTAACGAAGTTTCATGATTGGGAAAAATTGTGACTTCTAGAGTGTTCACAAGGTTTCTCTATAGCCATATAAGGAATACTGCCCCGCCCCCTGGCGGGCATGTTTTTCAATGGACCGGAACAATTTTTAAACTCAACCAACATATCATTTTGACAAACATTTTGACAAAGTTACATGAAGATTGGGCATCAAAGTGACTTCTACAGATATAACAAGGTTTTTCATTTGTTTGACCTAGTGATCTACTTTTTGACCCAGCATGACCCAGTTTCGAACTCAGTCGAGGTATTAATGAGAAAAATGTTCTGACCAAATTTCACGATGATCAGACTATAAATGTGGCCTCTAGAGTTTTCACAAGGCAAAATGTTGACGACAGACGACGCGCGAGGGACAAAAGGCGATCACAAAAGCTCACCCAAAACACCTAAAATTAGCAAATGCTTGTTTTTTCTCTTGAAAATGACTTTCTGAGAAAGACAGATAGTCTTGCTACAGTATAAATACAAACATAATTTCATATGATACTATAATATTTTTTACAAGCACTTCTTATTTACCAAAAAATAAATGTCACACTTAAATGGCATTTTTTGCAAGTTTAGGCAACTTTTAAGTTTCCTAATTTCCAAGCGAGTCGGCCGATTAATCTGAAATGTTCAACACAGAAAGAGGTAAACCTATTAAAATGAAAACATAATCAAATATATAATTGTAAAAAGAAACTCTTCTTAAACATGTTGTCTGTCCGTTAAACATTTCACACTTAATACTATAGTTCTTTTAAACAATACGATATATGTTTGCATGAAGTTGATATCTTTATACTCAATGTATGCTTCGGTCAGTTTGATGGACAGAAACATACACACAGATGATGAAGAAGTGATCCATATTTTTTACTTTTGTCGCAGCTACTATTGTAGCCGGTGACCCGAAAATCCTAGTGTTGAAATAAGTAACCAAACAATTTGTTAAGGCATATGATCTAAAAAAAATTAATTCTTAAAATAACTTGCACATTTTTTTGGCAATGCATGTATGTATGACCATATTCCATTAAAAAAGTTTAATACAATTTATTACATCACTTTCAAATACTAAACATTTGTGGAAAATAGTAACTTTTAAACATATTGATAAATGATGGCTGAGAAGTCTTAAGCTTTAACAGAAGATTTTTAAGCTCCAGTTAACATAACTAAATAATTATTACAAAATAATAAAAAATAAGGGTAGACATTATTTCCTCCCGTTTATATAAATTATTTGCATAACAAATAAAATTATACACACAAATATATTTGTATTTCTGTCTAACAAAATGAATAGAATTGGGGTCTGTTTACAGATTTTGGCATGTATTGAAGTTTGACATTAAATGGTTTATATTGATAAATGTAATATTGGATCCCAAATGCTCCAGTAAAAAATAAAAAAAAATAAAAAAACAATGGACAAAATTGTCACAAAACCAGGTTTTCAAAAAAATATTTATAACTAGAGAGCTTTGTCACAGACGTGACGTATAACCCCACATGCGGCATTGACACAGAATATTTTTCATGCTGTCTTCACAAAACAAGAAAAGCTTATTTATGGCGATTTTAAAGAATTATTAATCAATTTTCATTTATGGCCATTTTGAACTTTGAACTCTTGATTTCTTTGGCATGACACGCCGTCCATTTACTGTGAACAATATTTATGTACAGAGTCATTTTAAAATCTCACAATGAATGACATAGTTATGGCATGCACACACTCATATATGGCCATTTGTGACTTTTGAACTGCAAGTGTGACCGTGACTTTGGAGATATCGACGCTATTCTTGAGCATGACACACGGTCCAACGATTGTGAACAAATGTACCGAGTAATTTTAAAATCTCGCAAGGAATGTCATAGTTATATTGCCCGGACAAGATCATTTATGGCCATTATTGACCTTTGAACTCACAGTGTGACCTTGATGTTGCAGATATCAACGTAATTCTTGCGTGTATTTGAAACAACTTTTTTTTACATCTATGTTTAGACAAAATTTCATTATGATTAGGCATTAGTCTTCAAGTTTTTTTTACTGATCTAGACCATTTTCGATCTCGTTCAAGATATCAATGAAACCAATTTTTGACCAAGTTTCATGATGATTAGGCAAAAAATGTGACTTCCAGAGTGTTCACAAGGTTTCTCCATAGCCATATTAGGAAAACTGCCCCGCCCCCTGGCCGCCATATTTTTCAAGGGACTGGGACCATTTTGGAATTCAAACAACATATTATTAGACAAACAATTTGACAAAGTTACACAATGATTGGGCAACAAATGAGACTTCTACAGTGTTAACAAGGTTTTCTTTTTTTTGACCTTGTGACCAAGTTTTTGACCCAGCATGACCCAGTTTCGAACTCTCCTTTTTAGGATAGCTAAAAAAACAACACAGTTGACAGTCTCCATAACATATAGACATGTCACATAGCACCAAATGTTGATGAGTTAATTAAACGCTCAGTGAAATACAACACAGGGTCCTCAGCCATCGGCGTCAGATGCTTGAGAGTTACACATAGTGCACATGTGTTAACCCTTTCCTCTAACCCAAACTCTATGTCAATGAGCTTGTGGAAACCCACAGCCGGGATTTCTGATGATCCCGTCATCCACATGAGGACATCATGTGGCTTCAGGGTAATCCCGTTTACGGTGGCCCCATCACACTTCGTCGCCTGAATAAATCTTACAAACTTCTGGCCAGTTTCCCGGTCAGCCTCCTGGTTGATATCCTAACGGTACTTGAAGTTAAGCAGACCTCTTACATCAGCAGCGGTGACTGGAGGTTTCCCACCGCTGAAGAGACAGCACAGCTTCTCCTCCCTCACCAATGTCAGCACATTGTGAGTTCGTAGACCTGGAATGATAATATCAAATTGATTTAATGCTACTAACAGTCATTTTATAGAGCTGTCAATCACACAGTTACATGTTTAATAACACATAGTGTCTAGACATATGCAGTTGATTCATAAAAAGCATGTACTTTAAAAAACCCAGTAACGGATTTTATGCAATTTAATAAATAAATCAACCACACATCTTATATATTGGCACTAAAGGCAGTTTAATCAAAATGTTTGATTAAAAACGTTTGATTAATACATGAAAGCTTTTAGGTTTTTACCAGCACCAATTTCACTATTTTTTATGTTTTATTGAAATTCACTTGTACAAATGTGTGTTTAATTTGAATTAAAATCAATCATCTATTGACTAGCCAGCTTACAAAAACATTACATTTGGAGGAGCTTTGTTACTCAATATAATAATTATATCCATTACCTTCAATGAACTGGTCCAGTTCATCGCTGCAATCCAGGACCATGTTGCTCACAAGGGCGGACTGCAGGAAGGGGATGTGGTCTTTTTTTAATGAGTTACACGGGAGGATGAAGCCTGCTGCCTCTCGCTGGTCGTAAATGCTGAAATACAGCTTTTGTAACTCTCTGTCTGATGAGGCATGTGTCATCTGAAATTATACGTCTTTATTATATGATCTATTTTACAACAATCTTGACTCAGATGGACTTCATTTAACTCATTTCAGCACAAACAAATAAATTTTCATCAAGAATTGACTTCTTCAAACTATTATCCTCTATTTATCAAATTATGTTCAGCTATATTGTTATTACTCATGCAAATAATGTTTGCTATTTGGCTAGGGTGTGTGAGGTTAGTAAACTGTGTAACATTGCTTAGGGTTTTTCATTACATTTTATATATTTTTGTCACTGGTTGTAGTTCAGGATCTGAATTTCCAGTCCGAAAGTATTTGTTTTTGTCGGTACAACTGCTTGCTGAGTTCCCGCCAAAACAGATACTCGAGGCCTGGAAATTCTTCTCTGAGTCTACAACTAATGATATTTTTTCTTGCATAAATATTTAACAAGTAATAAAATGAAATGATTTACAGCTGAAATGGAATATTTTAAATAGTTTTTATTATGGACACATATTCTTAGAAGCGTGGTATTATGACATCATTAAGAGAAAATGACAAAACACCATGACATTAATGTCGAGAACAATGTTCTGATGTAATTGTAATGTTTTAATTGCTTACGAGTCATCCTCCATCCATCTGTGCCAGACAGGTTTTCCCAGCATGAATGAAGGCAGTGGAATTTTCAGTCAGATATGCAAGAATCATAGGTCTTTAACACATATTATAATATTTACCTTTTCAAGTGTTGCTACCATCTCTGGATTGAGGTCATTTGGATTCACACCATTGGTTCTGATGTCGAGGATCTTCTTGACCACAAAGTCAGCAAACACAGGCAGACCTGGACCATCTTGGAGAATGGACAGAGCCAACAGCTGGCCAAGGTAGAAAAAGGTGTTTTTCTCACGCTCCACATAGTTCTTCCTGAATGTGAGGCGCCCAGGAGAACCTTAAACACCAAAAACGTATAATAAATTTGAATACAAATAAGGGCATTTACTCATCATAGTTGTCTATAATTTCTGAAAATGTCCCTTTTGGTAGCACAAAATGAAACCAAGAAATAAAATTAATAACAGACCCAGTTTGATAGGGTCTGTTCATATGTGGTTATGGAGAATGCATCGCCACTCACGCCCATAAGCACCGGTTTTCAAGGTATTCTACATTAACAATAATGTGTACATTATTTAATCCCATATGACCAGAAAAAAACAACTAAATCAACAGGCCAAGCAATATAATTTCATTAATAATGTGGCACATACTTTAATTTGTTAACTAAATTTGAGTTCAGTATTTGTTGCATTACACTTTTATACATTTTTAACTTTTGACTTTCAATGACAGCTTGATATTTTATGCATTATTTACATGCCAACAACAAAACTGGTCTATAGGATATATACAAAGAATACTACACTAAAACTTACTTGTTCATTTGGCAGACATTAAAAGATTCCTAATCTAGATGATAAGCTTTACCTGATGTCAGCGCTGAATGGCTGAACTGGTATACAAGGAGGGAAAAGAATTCGCGACGGAGACCACCGAGATCAACACCCGCCTCACCGATGAACTTGATCTGGAGTTTGCTGCTGAGGTCATCTTGTGAGTACCGTATGGTGCCTAGGGCGTCTTTCATGACATGGTTTCGTCTCACCTCCAGGAGCATAGGGTCTGTAATGGGACCGGTGATGCACGTACTGGCTAGTTGTTGGAGCCGCTCTCTGGCAGTATCTGTTATACGGCTAGGTCTGCAGAAAGATACTTTTTACTTAAATCATATTCAAAATCTCAAATAACGTTACATTTTGATCAAAAAAGCAATTTCTATTTTTACAAGGATCTGGTAAATTTCAAAATACAACAAATCAGATATTTTATCGATTGACCATTTATGAAACTGCCCCTATCTGTTTATTAACGCTGCTATCAAATAATTGTTTCGCTATCGGCTATGATCGATACTGTAAATGGGCAAAAATAGAAGGATTAACCGTGACATGGTTCCACAGATGTGTAGTAGACAGGGGATATGTAAAACTAACTTATCACACATAACAAGTAGTGGTAATTGACATATTTTAATGTCTGTTCAAACTGTTATCATAGAGACTAAATTATTATTCGCTGGTCAATTGAAACCCTCACACATTTTAATGGCTGTTCATACTGTGATCACAAAAACTTAATTATTATTCACCAGTCAATTAAAGCCGTTAATTTGCACCCAATTGACAAACAACAGTTTGGGGCCTTTCTTAGTGTGTGTATATTGCATTGTGCAATCAATGCTGATACGGGCCGTGTTATCAGTTTGACACGAAGAACTTCACAGCAAACACGTTAATCCCAAATTTTTTAGGGTGCCAATTAGTAAGCCGCTCGCAGGTCATTACATATTAGGGCAATAACGTTTGACCTAATTGCGAATATGCTCATATCAGTTCTGTTATTAGAATACTGACCATTCAATCGAATATTAGAATAATGGAATAATTTTGCCATCTCTAGTTTAAATTTTGGCCATTTGCGTAGTAGCTCATACATGAATATAATTAATCTGCTTTCTTTTGAAATAGTGTTTATTCTATAACAAGGATATGAAAAGAAAGCAGAAGACGCCCCATAGAAAAATCATCAATTTTAAAACAATGTCTTTAATCAAAACACTTCATTTCAAACATGAAGATTATTTAAGATATAATGCATAATATATCATGCACATCAAAAATCATATGCTCTTACAGAATGGCTTGTGCTGTTTGAACAGCAGGGATGAACTCATTCAGAACGGCTGATGACTGGTTGGCTGTCTGGTCATCAGGCTGGTCCATGTCTCTGTAAGGGAAAGGTCAATTTTTTAATACTTAAAGTATTACATGGAAGTTGTGATGCTGATTCTTGACATAAAAGCAAAGAGTAAGATCACATGCCATCTGACCACTGTTGGTTATTAAACATTATTACCTAATGACCAATGTGTAACTAACAGAAACTGTTAAGTGCACTGTCAGGAGGCTGGTAACTGCTCGGCCAAGCTCATCAAGATATTAATTATTTATGTTACAGTGTGGCAATACCACATGACTTTTGCTTCTTTCTTTGCTCAAATATAAGAAAAATGTTCACTTCAAAATAGAAAAATATAAATATTTTACTTTTTCATAAACGTCTATAGAACATACATTCTTTAAGAGAAATTGTAGCTTAAGAAAAAGGATCTTTATAAGCAAATGAGCCATTTTTTAAAACACTTTAGTACTGATCACTTACCTTGCTATGTCAAAGACAGTCTGTTGACGTCGAAAGAGAACCGTGGGTGTCCCAGCTGGCTCATATAGGGAATCACTCTGTGCATTCTGTAAAAGAAATATGTTTGTTAAGAAAAAGTCTATACTTAGGGTGTTATGGCCTTATAGTGATGGACCAGTCTGCCCATACTTATAGGGGACCAATCCAAAACACTCAGGTCTTCTATATGTTTGTGGCTGACTGGGAGGTCACTTAAAGGCCATTAGGTCTGAAGTGGTGTATCCTATTTCTAATGTTATACCCCATATTATTTTTGTGCAACTTATTTGTAAATTTACAGATTTTGTATGGAGATATCAATTTTTGTTAACACATGTGCAGTGCCATCAACGATACGTTTTACTTAAACAGTGCTTGGTACTATGCTGATTTATGGCCCCCTGATATTCATATGATTGTGCAAAGAAGGAACATATTGATGTTGTGTAAGCCATATTTTTGTTGTTGTTATACACAATATTGCCTATTTTGCACTAAATGCAAGAGATTATCAAAGCAGCATTCACAGATAATGAAGGCATTGAATCGCTTACCTAAAACAACTATCCAACAGGACCAAAGAAAGATATGAGCAAAATGCAAACATACTTTTATGATCTGACCTAGTGACTTATATGATTGGACCTAGTGACCTAATTTATTTATTTTTTAATCAGATATGACCCATTTACAAAATCAGCCTAGAATTTATTGATAAACGACCAATTTTCATTAAAATCAGGAAGTAAATGTGACCTCTTGTGTAATATTGATTATTATAACGCCAGATTTTAGCTTGGCATACATTATATGGATCAGTTTGTACTTAAACCAACCTGAATTTCTTGAACGTCAATCTGTAAATCATAGTCAATCTCAACAGCTGGTGTAGTCGTGAGGGCTGGCGTTGACAGGATGGCTGGCGTTGACATGATTGCTGGCATTTACGGGATTGCTTGCGAAGTCGTGTCGGCTGGTGTTGACGGAATGTCTGGCATAGTCGTGACAGCTGGCATTGATGGGATGTCTAGCGTAGTCATGATGGCTGGCGTTGACGGGATGGCTGGCGTAGTCCTGACTGCTGGTGTTGACAGGATGGCTTGTGTAAGCGTCACGGTTGGCATTGAGGCGGATGATGTAGGAGCAGTTATCTGGGGACCAATATGGTAGTCTGGTAGGACCCAGAGTCTCACAAAGCCACACGATTTGGTATCTGCTTTCAGCTCTTGAAGAGACTTTTCCCTTGGAATCAACTCCAACTTGCATCTTGCCTGACCCACCATCAGCTCAAAAGGTATAGTGTGGAGATTAGGATACAACTCAATGATCTTGTTTCTCAGGTCAGACTGTGTCCCAGTAGACGGAAGGGAGAAGGTGGTGTCTGGTCGCCTACCCAGACCTTTGGTTAACAACTCTGTGTGATTCACTGTTGCTGTTGATGTGTAGAGCGGGTGGTCGAGCGCACAGGCCTTGAACCTTACAATGGTGGATCATCGTCTGTCACCTGTGGGTTGTCGGCGGATCGGGGCCCTCCTTGGTCGCGCAGGTGTCACATATCTTCGAGGTCTCGCTAGGGTGGGAAGCGCAGATATCAGCTCTTGTCCATGCTGAACCAAGGTATGACGGCTGAAGTCAGACCCCTTACTCAAGGCGGTACTCAGGTGTCTTCTGAACAGATCGGCTGAAATATAAATTACAAGAAATTATAGGAACAATTCCTTAATTAAACTAATATATGAACAAACACAAAGACACTATTTTGTTTTAAGGATCATTTCGGCTTAGAGGACTCACCAGGCATGTAAAATATCAAATATTATATATATATTTTACAAACAACTGGTAGCAAGATGAGTTGCAGATAATCGGTCAGTAAGCACATTTTAACTAACTATTTTCACCGGTCGATTCTTTTCAGCTAAATTCAACAGTGAGCAAGAGCTGTCAGAGGACAGCGCCCTTGACTATTCGAGTACTTGACAGTATAACGTAAGCCATCATGGGGAAATCGTTCATATTCAATAATTTATAAGACGATCTTTCAAAAAAAAAGAAAAAAAATGGGGTGTAGGGGGGTTATGAAGGGAATATAATGTGGGGTGTGGTCATTTATAAGACGATCTTTCAAAAATAAAAAAAAGGATGAATTTATTTTTTCGGGGGTAGGGGGGGGGGGTTGAAACGGGGGTATAATGTGGGGTGTGGTCATTTAATAGATGATCTATCAAAAATAAAAAATAATAAAAAAAATGGGATGGGGGAGGAGGGAGGAGGGGGGGGGGGCAGGGACTCTGGGTTGGGGCGTGGGGTATTGTTTGGGTGGGATCAATTGTGGTATTCAGGTAAGTGTTGTTTTGTCAAAGTATTAATAAAATCTGATCATAAATTAAGAAGTTATGGCAATGTAAGCAAAATGTTGTCTGCTCTAGTTTATAGGTTGGGGTCATGTTGGTAAACAAGTATGCAAAATATAAAAAATATAAAAGCAATATGTCAAAAGACAAATATTTGGGTAAGTACGCAAACTTTAACATAGATTTATCAATAATATGCATATTCTAAGTAAAAAGGGGCAATAATTCTGTCAAAATGCTTTAAACAGTTGTCAATCTTGTTTATAGGTTGGGGTCATGTTGGTTAACAAGTATGCAAAATATTAAAGCAAAATGTCAATGGACATACACATTTTGGGGTAGTACGCAAACTTTAACATTTGCACGCTAACGCCGACGCCGGGGTGAGTAGGATAGCTCCACTATATTTATTTCTTATTTAATAGTCGACTTTAAATACAATTTACATACCCTATTTTAATCAATTTTACTGAAAGTATGGTTTTTTATCTAATTTTGGGGAAAGTGCCTGGATTTGTTTTGTCAAAGTATCAATCAAATCTAATCATAAATAAAGAAGTTATGCCAATTTTAGCAAAATTTAATAATTTGACCTTGAGAGTCAAGGTCATTGAAAGGTCAAGGTAAAATTCAACTTGCCAGGTACAGTAACCTTATGATAGCATGAAAGTATTTAAGTTTGAAAGCAATAGCCTTGATACTTTAGAAGTTAAGTGGATCGAAACACAAAATTTAACCATATATTCAAAGTTACTAAGTCAAAAAAGGGCCATAATTCCGTAAAAATGACAACCAGAGTTATGCAACTGGTCTTTTTACTGTCCCCTTATGATAGTTTGCGAGTGTTCCAAGTATGAAAGCAATATCTATGATACTTTAGGGGTAAAGTGGACCAAAACACAAAACTTAACCAAATTTTCAATTTTCTAAGTATAAAGGGCCCATAATTCCGTCCAAATGCCAGTCAGAGTTACATAACTTTGCCTGCACAGTCCCCTTATGATAGTTAATAAGTGTTGCAAGTATGAAAGCAATAGCTTTGATACTGTAGGAATAAAGTGGACCTAAACACAAAACTAAACCAAATTTTCAATTTTCTAAGTATAAAAAGGGCGCATAATTCTGTCAAAATGGCAGTCAGAGTTACATAACTTTGCTTGCACAGTCCCCTTATGATAGTTAGTAAGTGTTGCAAGTATGAAAGCAGTAGCTTTGATACTTAAGGAAAAAAATGGACCTAAACACAAAACTTAACCAAAATTTTCAATTTTCTAAGTATAAAAAGGGCACATAATTCTGTCAAGATGCACGCCAGAGTTATCTAACTTTGCCTGCCCTGTCCCCTCATGATAGTAAGTAAGTGTACCAAGTTTGAATGCAATAGCATTGATACTTTGTGAGAAAAGTGGACCTAAACGCAAAACTTAACCAGACGCCGACGCCAAGGTGATGACAATAGCTCATTTTTTTTTTAAATAGATGAGCTAAAAAACCTGGAAAGTCACAATTTTCCGAACAGTGTCTTTGATAAATCAGCAATATTGAAAAAAAAACTAATATAATTATGTCTTAGATATTAAAAATCTGCCAAACAAACTTCCAAGTATGAAGACATGCTCAGAAAATTTAGGCTCCTACATCAACAGACTTTTTTCTAGGATTTGAGAAAATGACCTGGTGACCAAGTTTTTTGACAGAACATGACTCACTTTCAAATTTGACCTACATTTCACTGAGATAAACATTCTGACTAACTTTCATATTATCAGGAAAAACGTTGACAAACATTTTCAACACAATATATTAAGCAGTATTGAAGATATAAGGAATACTTGAAAAAGTTGCGCTACACCTGAGTGTAACGCCAACGGCACACAAGTACAGTAGCCCTTCGTATTCTCCAACTAGATATGCTAAAAATATTTACCTATTTAGTGTTTACAAAGTATTTGTACAATTTAACTTATATACCTAGTTTTACAAAAATTGTGCCTTGCAGAAAGCTTACATCAAAATGCTGACACATGCACAGACAACATACAATGCACTTGATAGCCAACCTTGTTTCAGTTTCAACAAGACTGCATTTGTTTTGGCATTATTTCAGAGAGGGATAAACAATTCGACCAAAGATCATGAAGATTGAAGCAAAAATACAGCCACTATAATGTTCACAACATTTGTCTATTATTTGACATATTGACCTAGTTATTGACCTAATGTTTGAACTTCACTTAAAATCATTTTTTATTACCCAATATCATAGAGATCATGGGGGTTGAAGCAAAACTGTGGCCACAAGGGTCTTTACAAGGTTTTCCAATTATTTGACCTAATGACCCAAATTCAAAGTTGACCTTCAGATCACCCATATAAACATGTTGGCCAAAGATCATGTTGATTTAAGCCAAAATATGGCAACCAGAGTGTTTTTCTATTATTTGATCTAGCAACCATGTTTTTAACCCAACATGACCAAGATTCTAACTTGACCTTTAGATCATCAAAATAAACATTGTGACCAAATATCCTGAAGATTGAAACAATGGTCACAGAAGTATTTACAATATTTTTTTATTTTTAGCTCTGGTTGCCATCTTGGTCATCAGATTGGATTTATTTGGACAATTTTGGTAGAGGGCCACACAAGGAAAATTCCTGTCAAGTTTGGTTTACATTCGCGTAGTGGTTTTTGAAAAGATTTTTTAAAATGTGGGACGGACAAACAAATAGACGGACACACAAGACAAACACTAAATGCCACCGCATCGCAGATGCTGCGGCGGAATATAAAGCCAGGTTAGTTTTCGTACTCAAGTCTAAAGAATTCAAATTATTTGGATTACTTACCGGCTGCTGTATCTGTTAGGACACCCCGGACTTGCTCTGTGGCGTTGTCTGTAACAGTCTGTGTAGTCTCTGACATGATCTGTAAAATACCCGGTATAATGTAAAATATTATTTTTTCCAAATTTGAAAAATCCCTTTTTTCAAACACAATAATTATTAAAAAACATATGACATCAATACGACTTCTTATGCCCATATATTTGGTGAGTTTTTGTTGTATTTCGTGATAATTATTATTTGCATAAGCCAGAGGTTAATACCACCACGCCAGGTCAATAAATATGCACAATATCTATGTGTTAGCAGTCGATATTCTCATAATTTGGTAAAAATAATAATAATAATTATGTTCAATGTTAGTTATCTCTAAAACTGCCAAATCATGATTGTAGATCTATATTTTTTAAAGTGAGATTACATATTTTGAAAACATGAAATTGAAGATTACAAAAAGATGTTATATTAAAGTTCTTCTGAGGATTTTCTTTTAAAATTAGTATCTAGACATACAATTGATTATGAATGTGCACTAAAATCTTAAAACTTTCATTTTCAAATAAATACTCAGAATTATCATGAAGGTTCATTCATATGAAATGTCTATTCAAAAACCTATAAAGCATTAACCAACAGGTACACTCCCAACATGTTCATTGATTGTAACGCTTCTGATTATCTAAAATTGTACAAGCTTGAAATAAAAATATGAAATTAATAAATTGTAATCTTGATTTCATTTTATTTTTGGTGTCAGTTTAGTTGATAAACAATGTAGCAAGAAACTTTGACCCCTTGACACTTTGACCCCTACCCATTTTAGAAGACCCTTCGACCCCTTGACACGTCTACCCCTATTTTCAATATTTTTGTTGAAGACACATAGACTCCTGTTTATTTTAATCAAGACACTTGGACCCCTGAATCCAAACACTACATTAGCAATTAATTTTGTACTTTTGGGCTGTGATTATTCTTTTTAAAATTCAGCAATACATGAACTTAGAAGTACATGAGAAATTAGATATTTATCAACACTAACATTTGCAATGTATAGTTATATTAATTACTTTGTGCTACTTAGTGGAACCCTAATAAGATAAGCAGCGAGAGACAAACAAACGCCTTTTTAGACATCTTTATTTCTTTGATACCAGATTTACCAGATTTCATGTTTACTGTCTACTTATAGATTCTTTTAAGAAATTGTTTTTGTTTTGGTAATTTTCTCAATTAATGATCATAATGTTAATAACTGACATATTTCACCCTTTATTCATCACACAAATCAATTCCAATAAGAATAATTATGTTAAATATATAAAAAAAATAACCAGGTGTCAAAGTGTCTAAAAAAACACAACAGGGGTCAAAGTGTCTCAAAAATAGGGGTCTATGTGTCTAAAAGGGGTTGAATTGTTATCTTTAAAAAAAAGAACCAAAGGGGTCGAAGTGTCAAGGGGTTGAAGTGTCTGACAATCCAAAAACAATAATAAAATTAATTGCAACAGATGTTTATGTTAATTAGCTTTATTATCAGATATAAATGATACTTTTTTGCCAACCGTTGTGTAAATATACGGACAGTGAAAAAGGCATTTAGTTTACGATTTATGGAATGGCAAAAAGGTCACTTATCTCCAAATGAACGTATTTAATATTTTAAGAAATCATAAAACCATGACTATTAAATAAAACAACTCATTTTCACATAATAATTTAATTAGTACTTCAGCCAATTAGAACCATTGAAATAAAGTTTGTGGGTAAATTGGACCAATAGAATGACTTTTCATAATATATTCACCACTAAATGGGTTCCTTTGACAATATACAAGACCCAATTGAATCTGTCAACACCCAAGAAGGGCCTTTGCATGTGTGAAAGTTGCAGTACACAGGAAAGTGTTGACACAAAACACAAACTCATGTTATCAAAACATTCATTTTTGAAAACCCTTTTTGCTTAGAATCTAGCACATTTCAAAGGTGCTTATACATGGTCAGGTCAAAGTGACATTAAACAATCTTCAAAAGCATATAAGCATTAACAATATATATGATATGCATTAAAGCAACACATGGAAAAATCATTTTTGAACATTTGTTAATATTGTCCTTATTATATTGAAAATTAGTGCCTTCAAATTCTGACACTTTACCCCTTATTCCATGCATATCATCACACACCAAAACATGAATGGTTCCCATTTATACCAATATATTCCAAAAAGATTTTGCTTCCTTTCTATTTTAATTTAAGCATCCAAGGTTACTGAAAACAAACAGTAATTTCGGCACAAAATGCTTAATAAATAAAAAAACAATTTCTTTCTCAATTATATATATGAATTATTAACCGATAAACTTGAGCTCATAAAGTTAATGTTAACCATTATATATAAGCACTTCAGCACTATTCATTTATTTATTCTTGAGCATTGTGCTCCTCATATATAATTATATTATAATTGTTGGTGAATATGGGTTGTTTAATCATTATTCATTACTATTGTTATCATTATGATTTTGCAACAGTTGAATATAATACTATACCTAAAGTGAAATTATGGAAATTTTTCACTGAAAAGCATATTTTTTACTTTTTTCCTATATAAGTCTTTGTAAGAGAAACAGTGACCCCGGACTGAAGTTATAGAGCATTTTATATGAAATTGCACTTTCATTGACCATACTCATTGACTTATCGACATGAATATGATATAAAATGTATACCCCACAACTTTTTTCAAGAACCACCTTTTTTCGATCAGTCACAGAAATATATCTTTTTATACGGTGTTAAACCCTACACTTGTATGCGATAATATGCACACTGATGTACAGAAAGGAGATATGCACATATTTACATTTATATACATTTATCCACAATAAAATATGAAAAACAAAACACATAACAATGAAAAGAAACACTGATGTTTATTCATACACACAGCTGGATGTGTACGAGTCAATAATGATTATTCACCACGCATCCTAGTGTCCAAGACAAATTTGATGCCCAACACTCGGATCTAATTGTATGAACCAATTGCCGTGGCGTTAAAATACTGTGGGAGCGACTGTCCAGGTTGTCAAAATAATGTTTGAGTGACTGTCCGGGTAGTCAAAATAATAAAATATTATATTGTATGAACGATTGCCGGGTTTGTAAAAATAATGTAGGAGCAACTGTCCAGGTTTACAAAACAGCATAGGAGCGAACGTCCGCCGTGTCAAAATTAGCATAGGAGCGATTGTCTGTGGGAACGATTGTCTGGATACATTAAAGCTCATCTTGTCACTGCTTGACAGGTGAGCTAAAAAAAGGACCCTTTATCGCTCACCTGAAATTCATTGTTCCAAGTTGACCTTCTTGACGGTCAACAGACTTTTTGTATAATTTGACCTAGACACCTAGTTTTT
Source organism: Dreissena polymorpha (assembly GCF_020536995.1). Lineage (NCBI taxonomy): Eukaryota > Metazoa > Mollusca > Bivalvia > Myida > Dreissenidae > Dreissena > Dreissena polymorpha. The sequence continues at coordinate 29,876,690 of NC_068361.1, forward strand.
GATACCCTATCACATTCTTTCAAATGCTACATAGATTTCATTGAGACGAACATTTTGACCAATTTTCTTGAAGATCAGGAAGAAAGTGCAACCCCTAGAGTCTGTCGTGTCACCAACCGGTCCCCTTTATAGGGCCACATAAAAATCATGAGTAAAACAATGTGCTTTACAGTTAAAAAGGAGACAACTCAACTAAATTTGTACAAAAAGTACATTATTTACAATATGAACAGTACTATATGCATTTATATATATAAAATAAAAAATGCCACCCTGGAGGGTTGAAAGAAGAAGAGATTTGGAAGTGTAGGCTGGAGTGAATAGGGGAATATCCAGCAGGGGCGATGCCCCAATGTTGAACTAAGGGAGGTAATTGTGGGGATGGGGTCTACAACGGTTGTTTCCCCAGAACCAGAGGGAATGCACGGTGAAAAATAGTTTGAATACAATTGAAGGAAATTATAAAAAGCCTGATATAAAATTGGTAAAAAGACCAGATATTACCTAAATGCAGGATAAAACCCACAAAAAGCTCTTATCCAACCAATATTATTAATATATTGGGGATAACAATAGAGGAAATAGTACTGAAGTACCTTATCTGCTATGTAAAATAGCAATTAAACACAGAACCGAGGCAATTTGCTATTTAAATTAGCAATTTAACATAAAAAAAGGAATTTGCTATATCAAAAATAACAATTTTAACAAGGATTATTGTAATACAAGGCACAAAGTTTGCTATGATGTAGAAATAGCAATAATAAAAAATGTTAATGCAATTTACTATATAAAATAGCAGTTTCACACAAAAATAAGGAAATTTGCTATAGAAAATAGCAATTTTAACAAGATTTAATGTATTACAAGGTACAAAATTTGCTATGATGGAAAAATAGCAAAATTAATAAAATCTTCAATAATACCAAGGAATTGGTATTACCCTGAATAGGGCTAAATAAGAGTTTTGCAAGGTATATGGCCCTGCACCTTGCACTCCAGTCCAACATGGCTCTTCGAGTTTGAAGGGGAAGGGTGGGGTGTCAAAGGGGAAGAGAGGGGGTGCAATGCAGCCAACAATCCCAGGTTACTGGACAGCCTCGTCCTTTCTTATAATAAGAACTGCCATAAAATATGGTTATATTAAGACACTGAGAAATGTAGATGGTGGACTAACGTCAACCTCCAGAATGTTAACAGGCCTTTTCTATGATTTGACATGGTGACCTAGTTTTTTAACAGAATATGACCCACTTTCAAACTCGACCTACATTTCATTGAGATAAACATTCTGACAAATTTTCATGATGATCAGGGAACAACCTTGCCCACATTTCATCAGCTAAAGTAACACTAATTTTTAATCTTAAATCCACCAATTGCTGACATGAAGGAACGTCTAGGTAATCAACAGCAGGACCCGATGCTGTCAGGCTGCATACCAGCAACCAACAATTATAATAGCAATAAAAGTTAGGTTTAGCAAATTTGCCTAGACTAACTACGATGATGTAATAAAACAAAAATTATGTTACTATGCTGAAACTTTGATGAGGCCTATTCAAATGATTTCAGCTTGCCAGCAGCATTTATAAAGAGCTAACTAACACCATCACACTTACCCCATAATAAAATTGTCAAACTGTAATGGTAATCCATTTGTTCTGTTGGTGACACAGCAAGCATTTCAAGGCACCTCTTTTCGATCAACTCATCATATCCTGTAATTAAAAAGGTTATGTATTGCTTGAAAGCTATTGATCCACAGACTGCAAAAACTTACTGCTAGAAAACTGAGTTATCATATGTACATGCAACTAAACTATTTACAAAATAAAATTGGTCACGGTCTGTTAGTCAAATTTAATATTTTTCAGACAATATTAAACCGAAAATGTAATGATTGGGTGCTTTATTCAACAAGACTGCATTTGTTAAATGCAAAGTCACAGCAATGAGTGTTTTGGCATTGAAATGTGAGTGTTTGCAAGCCTTTTCTATCATTTGACTTAGTGACCTAGTTTTTGACCACATATAACCCAGAATCAAACTTGACCTTGAGATCAGCGAGATGAACATTTTGATACATGGATGAATTCCATTCAGAAATGTGGAATGATAGCCACATATCGCCTTCCCCTAAATAATAAGACCCCCCTCCCCCCTATACGAAAAAGAGGAGGCCGAATGAGTCTCCCGTTAAAATACAAAACCTAGCTTGTGACATATTGCTCGGACCCCTTCTGCAATATTTGATTTGCCCTCTACAATACAATATTTAATCAGAATCTCTTTTCACAATTTCATCTGCACCATCTTTATAATTATCTAGACTTTTGTTTAAAAACTCGGCATTTTGATTCCGCTCGCTGTGTATGAGGATAATGACCCCTGTTGGTATCTTATATAACCGCTTTTGACTGTCAGACTCCTTATTTGGTGCCAAGTTCTAGTACACTACTTTTATCTCATGGTATACATATAAAATGACATATGTGTTCAATTCCAAAAGGTCATGCCCCTTACCCGAATGCCGGACAAAAAACCTTCTGGACAAAAACCATCCCATCAGTTGTATAGGGGCCGGACAAAAACCCTTCCAAGAAAAAAATTTACACAGCTAAATACACACAACACAATGGGTACCGGTAAATCTTTTAGGATTAATGAATGCACACTGTTTGAAACAATAACATTTGTCTGTGTTTAATTGACTTCGCGGGAGGGCTTTTGTCCGCCCCGTTTTTTCATGGGAGGGTTTTTGTCCTACCCAGTTTTTTCATGGGAGGGTTTTTGTCCGCCCCCTATGAAAATAAAGGGAGGGTTTTTGTCCGTGAGTGGTTTTGACCGTATTCTCCCTTACCCATCTGGATCTATGTGACAGCTATATTAAACTGCTAAATGATGCATGAATGCATGAAAATTTTACTTTTTAATTTAAAAACAAGAAACTGCAAAAAAATGAGTCCACATATTTTATGAAGTTATGCCAACTTTTCAATCGTCACAAAAAATGTACACTTCACCAATGAAATATTAAAATGTACACTTCACCAAGGAAAGATTTGCATATTTGATTTAAACTATTTCACTATTCACTAATAATATTTCAATTTAAATTACTTCGGTGAAGTGTAATATTTTTGGTACACATCATAAGATTGACACCCGTAAATTCATCAATTATGTGGTCTTAATTTGTTGCAGTTTCTTATGTTTCAATACAAAAGTAAGATTTTCATGCATTCATCAGTCTTCAAAATTTGCTTTGAAAAGATACATGCCAGTTGGGCCAGTTACTTATAGAATTTTCACATGCTCAACATATTTTTTATAAGCACAAACTTGTTATGCCCCTGGATTAAATGATCCGGGGTATATTGCTTTTGGCCTGTCTGTCTGTCTGTCTGACTGTCTGTGGAAAACTGTAACCTTGGGTTGCAATATTGAAGATAGCAACTTGATATTCGGCATGCATGTGTATCTCATGGACCGGCACATTTCGAGTGGTGAAAGATCTAGGTCATCCGTCAAGGTAAAAGACAAAAATTCTCAGGAAAACTGTACTATTGGTTAAACTTTTGCAATACCTTTTGCAATATTGAAGATAGCAACTTCTTAGCAAATCAATTTCTTGGAAGTGCTTTACCAGGCTTAGCCCCATCAACATACCTTAGAAACTGCATAGCCTATATGACATCTGTTGACATTAACGAAAACGGAAGCGTATTACTTGTATGAAATAATTGATTCAAACAGCATCAACTCGATTAATTTCTAGAGAAAACGTCAATAACAACCGAATGTGACTGAAAGGCATCAGTGAAAAATAATGATGACGTGCGCAAGAAGATGCATGTTGGTAAACAAATAGAATTTCATTGTTTCACAACTTCCAGCAAGTTCGTTCACAAAATTGATAAATAATTATGCTAATAGAAAGAAAAACTTACAATTTTTTTACTAACTATCAATTGGCTTCAGTAATTTACGTGCCTAGCGGATGACAAAAGTGAATTTTTTTATGTGTCCGGCAGTAATTTTACTTGCTACAGGTGATCGGGCGTGTGCTAATTTAGCAGACTGATTCATGCATCTTGTATACATCATTTAGCAGCTAAATATAGCTGTACAGTTATATATTACTGTCAATTAAATCTAGCTGATACTGATACTTGTCAAAACCAATATATGCACACCTTTTTTATTCTGATAATGTATTGTTGTGATAGCCTTTGCAGAAAATAGTAAAACAATTATAAAATAATTACAAAGTATGATCATTATGCAACGTTCGTCATGATAGAAGGTCCCTATTACACATCTGACTTTACAGTACTCGAGTATACGATTTCGGATAGGGAATTTTTGGACGGAGGGGAATTTCGTTAAATATAGCATTATTTCAATTGAAACCCACTATGACATTACCGATAAGTAAAGGAGCCCGATATATAGAATAATTGCTCATGAACTCTTTGACTGACATTAGTTTATTGGACTATAATTGTTAGCAAACAGTTGTTTTTCCAGAACCTATTTATATTATGGAGACCGCCATTTGTTTACAATTCCGCAGTGAATGTTTAACAAACGGATTAGATGTAATGCGTCTTCTGATTGGCTAAAACTCAAGGGTCGGTAAAAATTGTACGTCGACGTACAATTTTGTACGTCGACGTACATATTGTACGTCGACGTACATTTCTCTTTTCACCTAATAGGTCTTATTTACTCTTGACCCAAATGGTACGTCATACGCTGCCGCTTATACCAAGCGTACGCTCTCAGTGGCCAATATTGACACAATTTATGATACCCCCCTGTCATTCCCCCTTGGCAAATTAAGCAGTCATTTTAGCCAAATTTTAAAGCCAGAATACTGAACATTTGCTTTAATAAAATATTATAACATTAAAAAGAATGAAGACATTATTGGAAATGGATTTACAGGAACAAGTGTATATATATTAGCCAGTTTAATCATAATAATAACGTGTTTAATAACTATAAATAATTTTAAAATATTGTGCAATTTAACTGCTACGCAATTGAGGTATTTAACGGGTACCGGCAAATGTAAACTCCGCTATTACGTGTATAGATTTAAGTACGTACGTTATTTCAGTGTACGAAACACCATCATGAAAACAAGCAATCAAAATAGGGTAAACAATACTTGCGTTAAATAAATTAAATATAAAGATTAATTGATCATAAAATGCTAGATTTGTATCACTCCTTATCATTTGTAAAGAGATTTCAATATACATGCAAAGACAGTTCAATTTGCATAATATGCAGAGTTCTTTTCCGTATGTATGCTATCATTTATTAATATTGTCATTCAATGTCAACGAAACGAAAATCCATTCAATTGAAAAGAAAATGATAAAATTTAACAATTGTTATGTATTCCGCTTTTTTAGAGCTTTGTTTTACAATTGATTAAATGCATCTCTTACACGTTCGATCGCTGATGAACAACAATATCCACACCACTTATAATTGTGATCAAATAAATATATGTTTCATTATTTTTTAAAGATCATTTTTAAAAGTCTTACTATAAGAAAGAATACGGCTTATTTACTTGTTTTGTTTTGTGGGATTTTCAGTATTTAGTCTTCCGATCACGTTCTCTGATGAACAATACCGCTGCTGTATCAGCAGTATAAACCGAATATCAAAATTTCATTAGAAAATAATACATTATTAACAATAGGGTAAGTACAAATCTGTTCGTGCATATGTTCAGTCCATTTACATCGTTGAAAAAAAAAACATTTTCTAGCAAGATTTCTGTTCTCGTTTACAATCGATACACTCGATTATCATCGCATGACGTCACACAAGGGAGATAATTAAAAACCGGCAATAACTGAAAGGGTCTATACAGCGACGCTCCGCGCTTAAGCGGGCTTTAGTTGGTTAAAGCGTTAGATGTAGTTGACAGAGGATCGTAAATCGGCTTTTAAAATTTTCGGAGAAGTCGATATCGCATTGATCCTAAGAATGGCTAGTTGCAGTAACAGCCAAAATACACTGATCGGAAAATTTCAGGCGCCCCGCGGACTCTGATTTCGAAATTCAAGCGCCCCGGTGAGGGACCGTTAAATGGCCTGAGGAAAGCACTATGGCAAAAAAAAGTGCATATATTAACAATAGCGAATTCCGGAAACGAATGCATTATGAAGCGTATTATGCATTTGCCATTTTTATTTTATTTAAACATCATTGGCATATCAAAAGCGGAGTCTATTGTCGCTGCTGTAATTGCTTATGAACTGATGAAGATTACGACGAGTATGAATATGGAAATAATAATTATAACTTGTTCATGATGATAGCGATTCAAAAGTTATGTATGATTTCGTTGCTGCTATTGCTGCTTCTGATATTACTGTTTGTTTGTTGTTTTGTTGTTGTTGTAGTGTTGTTGTTTTTTTTTTGGGGGGGGAGTTGTATTTCCCTGGGGCATTGAATCATTTTGAGTTTCTTGTTTCCTTCAGTCGGAAAAATATTTCAGTCGAAAGTCAGCAATTTTTACACTTACTTAATTAACATTTAAGCTGAGCAATACCAACAAATAAACTCCCTTAAATATAGAGGATATTTGTTCATGTCAGTGTAAGACCGTATGTTATTTCACGAGTGCTCATAGAAAATATATTTTCACGAGTGGCACAGCCACGAGTGAAACTATTATTTTTCTATGATCATGAGTGAAATAACAAAAATATCTTACACTGACATGAACACATTTAATGTTTCTTTCATTCTCCTTTTCAAGAAAATAATTAACAGCTGTTTCCCTTTACGCTGAAAAGTTACCCTTTCTCAATACATTAAAATACACAAAATGACGTTATTTTTTCGACGAAATGACGCCACTATTCCAGCGAAATTCTCCAGTTAAACTCTTTTACAATGTAAATAAACGGTGAAAAAAAGCATTAAATAAAAGGAAAATTTTATTTGATTCGGTGGAATACCGATTTTAAATCACTCGTCAACATAAAAATCTTGATATGATCATCTCAAAACAGTAAAAGCCGTTCCGAAAAATTGTTATTTTCACCGGTGAAAATAACAATTTGTTTATTTTCACTGCCAGGCCCGTACGCAGGCCTGGGGCCCTGGGTCCCGGCCCCCCAGCTGGCTGTCAAGTTAGGATTTTTTAATAATGGCCTACTGCAATTTTTCTATCATGGAAGGGCCCACACTACACTTTAACTCAATACAAAAGATATGTGTTTTAACGTGTGGCATGCAGGACTTCTGTACAAATTGTGGAAATGCAATATTGACCATACAAGCCTCATTGCGATTAAGGAACTCTATATGAACGCCAAAAGCTATGTTCTTTCTCATGGAAGACGTTCCCAGGAGTTCCCGGTTTTGCAAGGTACCCGCCAGGGTAGTAAAAGCTAACCGCTGCTGTACCTAGTGTTTATCAATGGTCTTATCAAACAACTGGAGGATAGCGGGTTTGGTATGTGAATTAACAACATGAACACCTGTTCACCAACCGTCGCAGACGATATGGTCTTAATATCCTACTCAAAAACGGGACTTGATAAAATGATGGATATATGCTACAAATACTCGAGAGTATGGCGCTTTGAATATAACGCAAGTAAATGTGCCGTCATCGTCTTTAATGAGCGTACAAAAACACGAAACTCCCGCGTGTTTAGGCTTGGAAGTGAAACAGTTAAAGAATCTGAAAGTTATTCACATTTGGGGATAAATGCCGATGCGTGGCTTTCGTCGCAAATGCTTATAGCAGACGCTTGCAACAAGCTTCAGGGTACATACCTGAGCATATGCAGCAGCGGCTTTAATCCATCATCACTCAGCCCAATCACCTTAAGAACAATCTATCAATCCGTGGTTGTTCCAAAAGCATTATATGGTTGTGAAATGTGGACTGTTATCGGCGCCAGCGATATGTTACGCCTTGAGCGCTCTCATCGGTTTTGTATCAAATCTATGCAGCAATTTCATCCCATAACGAATACGGATTTTGCATTATCATCAATTAATGTTAACTCGATTGAGAATATCATGGACAGGAAAAAGCTAGTGTATTTTGGCCAATTATGTCGTTTACCAAATCAATACCTTGCCAAACAAGTGTTCATTAACAGACTTGTGCGATACCTGAATAACGACAAACAGACAAAGGCTTCGTTCCGGAAATCTACAGACCGCTGCATAAATACCAACTGCAGTCGTGTTTAAACGAGTACTTAGAATCACGCTTGTTTCCGTCTAAGCAAGCGTGTAAACAGATGCTCCAACGATCAGTATCCGCTTTGGAACATCACAGATAGCTGGAAAGTATCCGGGACGTGTGCCCCACATTTAACCTGGCTGATGTCCTACACGTAGATAAGCCCGCGTCCCTCTGGCAAATATCCCGGATTTCACCTAAGCTATCGCCCTTAGTAACCTCCCTGATGGCACAACTGGGAGGATTCCTCTCTAGATCAAACCCAACAGTGTGCTCATTGTGTGGGATACAAACGGACAACAAACTACTACACTCGGTGTGTTTTTGTTTGAAAAGGGAACTTTTACGTGAATCGCTTTGGGATGCTGTCATTTACCAAAAGGGGTTTAAGAGTTTTATAAAATTAACACGAAAGGCACCATTAGAACAAATCGTAATGCTGTTTGAACTGACGCTAGCAACTACATATGACAATCACCTGAATGCTCATTTAGCAATCATTTTGCTGAGACTAGTTTGTTAGTGTTTTCTTGTGCTTTTTGTAAAGTCGTCTCTCTATTATTGTTTGTATGCATGTACATGTATTTATATAAATATATAATTATCTATTGTATATATTTATGATGTAAATACTTGTTGTAAATGTGTTATGCTCTCCGTGAATGGAGGAAATAGAGAATCTATCTTTCCATTACCCCTTGTGATCCTGAATGCTTCATCAATCGATGGTTGATGTCACACCTCTTTTGATTGGCCAAAGAAAGAGAAGCAGCGAATGAAAGCAACTGATGTCGTAGGTCGGAAAATTGCTGACGTTAATAATATGTGCAAAACAAATACTAGTAATGTTGGAAGCAATAAGAGAGGTGATATGGATAATTGTCATTAATTTGAACCGGCAAGTTTCTTTGTCTAAGTCCAAGGCCAATAACTTCGCAAAAAATCAATGGTCCGGAACTAAAGTCATGTAGGTAGACTCACACACCAAATATCAGGTCAATATCTTAAAGCCTTTTGAAAAAAGTCCTGAAAATGAAATATCGCCCAGACGGATTGACAGTACGATTGCTATATGCCATCCTACCGGGGGCATAATAATCAGCTCAATTTCGGAAAGAGTTGCAAAAAACCCTCAGGAAAACGGTTATTATAGAGAAAACTTTAAGTCCAAGGCCCATCACTTCGCCAAATATCAATAGGCCGCAACAAATTTCACACTTTATCTGTTGGTCATGTAGGTAGACTCACATATAAAAAATCAGCTAAATATCGGAAATAGTTCTGTCAAAAACCTACGGAAAACGGTTATTTTAGAAAACAATTTAATGTCCATTCTAAAGTCGCAGTTTTAGACGATTTTGATGGTTCATCTGTGTTGATGATGGTGGAAGTAAAACTGTGTAATAGATGATAAACATTATTATTAGGAATTAACCTTGAAACTTTACAGGAGGTTTGAATTTAAAGAGAAAATAGAATTATGGTTGTATGTCAGGAATACTTTATGATACATAATCTTAAGAAGGGTTTTCGATTTTCAAAGTTTGCATTTCTTCTCATTTCTTCTCATTTCTGAAATCTAATGTTTTAAACATTGGTGTAATTTCACATCAATGTTTAAAGCTTAAGACTTCAGAAAGGTGCTGATTTACTTGTTATATTCCATAAATTTATATTACTAAATAAGTATTAAAATTCAACTTTATTAGTGCCAAATAAAAAAATAGGGGGGGGGGGAGACGGGCCTTACTGCTGTTATTTCATTGCAGATATGTCATATTTTATCATTAGGTATAAAAGAAAATGTATTCGTTTATGTGTTGTCATAACATTGTATTTGTATTGCTGTTTTATTGCTCCAAGTCTTATATTGAAATGTAATGTGTTTGCTTTGCAGACGTGTGTTTATAGTACATTATATCGCTACTGGAATTAATTAAGTCACGTTCTGAGAAAACTGGGCATAATGCATGTGCGTTAAGTGTCGTCCCAGATTAGCCTGTGCAGTCCGCACAGGCTAATCAGGGACGACACTTTCCGCATAAATTGGTTTTTTGCTCAGAAGAGCCTTCATTTCAACGAAAAATGTCATAAAAGCGAAAAGTGTCCCCCCCCCCCAAAAAAAAACACAACAAAACAACAACAGTAAAATCACAAGTAGCAATTAATTACCTTGTATGTTGACATGTGTGTTTTTTTCTGTGTCAAGTTCAGTATTTCTCGAAAACTTCCTTTGCTGAATCTGTAACGCGACATAAACACATCATCTGGGATGTCGTCCAACTAAACACGTGGCAAAAAGTGTCTTACTCAGGGTCTACGCACAACGTACGCGGCGTCCATTTTGGGTTTGACGACACTGCGACTGCTACTTACGTCTCGCAAACTTACGACGGCATTCTACGATATCGTAAGTTACACAAGTTTATTGAAACGCAAAATGGTTAGTTGCGATAATCGCAACTGGTTTACGAGTCGTAACATACTTACTAGAGCTTATTGAAACGGTCCCCAGTGCTTTACAAGTTGAGTAAGCTGATAAGGTTTAAATGACATTTTATTCCAATAAAGTACTCCAAAAAATGTTGTTATATACAGTATATATATTTAATTATAGTATTTCATGTCAGGGTGAATTTTAACCATTCAAGTAAATATGCACAATCAAGCAATATAAAGTCCTTGAAGAATAGGGAAAAATGCAGACAGACAAGTCTTGTGTGCACTATACAAAAACATGTTTCAATATATTTGGTTTATTTGATGGTTAAATTATTTTGAAAGCATGTTCATAGCCTTTTCTCACGTAACAATTGACAATTCAAATAACACTGCATATCACTTTTTCAAGTGAAACCTTCCTAATTTATGTTGTCATACACACAGATATAACACTGTTTAATGCAAGTCTTATTTTCCCAATAACATTTTTTTTCCATGTCTTTTCATTGTCTTGGCTGAAAGGCTTCATCTGCACCACCCGGAGATAAACAATATTATAACACGCGGTCCTTTATTTATAGCAAAGAAATAATATCTGAACGGTAAGACACAGAAAGTACTCGCAATGGCATACAAGTACACAACATACACTTAAAATGAGTGAAAGTGGGGATCATCGCCTGTGAACGGTCAGTGCATAGCATTTACGAATTTAATAAGTTTTAAGCAACTGCACACCTTACACTTTGCCCAGAATAATTAATAAAACAATTAAGTGAAAATGTAAATTATCCACAATCTAACTGTAATTGCAGTAAAGAGACAACAATTCAATTTAATTACTCCTCGACGAAATATCGGAAGAAGTGACTGAAAATATTTGTATATTTTTTCGGCGTTAGCTGTATACGCCAGCTTTTCACCTTACCCGACCTTTAAAACTGTCCAATAAAATTCAAATAAATTTCCCGCGGCTAGTTCAGAATGAATACACTTCAGTTATCCCATAGGCTGATATGAGCATACCATCAGAAATTTGGAAACATGTCCGCGTCTTTGTAACACTGTTTTACTGCGTGTTCAGCATGAAACAATTTTATCTCTAATGAAAAGGCTTAATAGATAGAACAATTTTACACTCAATCTCGACATCAATACAGTTTGTGCGTCCACCTTTTATTTTCAGAGGCAACAGCGTTTTTACTTAAAGGCTATGTTCTCATTTTAGTACTGACTTTCATATTCCTATCAACATGCTAACATGTAAAAGTATAAAAAGCAGTGGAAGCGTGTCCTCACTTTAATACATTGCATTTCAACCCGCGAGTTATCAGGGTTTATTTACAGGTCATCGCTGCGTCCGAAGACGCTTATGTGCTGATCTGAGTTCGTGGCCAGTTTGTTATATAATATAGACCCTATCCGTGAACTAGGTGAACTGAGATTTTTTAAGTCCACAAAAGATGCTAAATGAAGATATTCAGCGATATAATTATGGTATGTCAATAATAGAGTCTTTATGTGTTTTCAACAATACCATGATAAATATTATTTTTAATTAATTTAACAAGAATTATTCCACCATATTGCCTAATGTATTAAGCATGAGCGCGATGATTCTCGATACTGTTAATAATCGAATCAAAAAGCAATGCCCGACAAACCACTAAAACAGGTTTGTTCGAAGAACGCGCGTATAAATATTTAAAATATGTACGGATACTTCGCGTGTGGCTGGTTGACTCATATGTTTAAATTTCACTTCCATTCTTCATTTGGTTTTCTGTTTTGTATCTATAGGTTTATGACCAGCAATATGTAATTGTGTAAAATAAGCCGCGAAAACTCCGCGTAACATCCCGTATTGCGTGTGATCCAGCCAAGAACTGCACAGAAAAAGACATTCGCTATCCTTGGTCTCATTTTTTGAACTCTTTACCTTTCACAAACTCAAACCACAATCAACGCCGTATATCTTTTTTTAAAGATATTTCTTGTTATTTGTACATTTATCTTATTTAACTAAACATAAATGAGAAAACCCCCAAATGGTTTATTTGTTTGTGAGCATAAGAGAAAATAAATCACTTATAACTGTAATTTTGACTTGACTCCGGAAGGTTTAACGATGATTTATTAGGTGTGTAACGTATATGCAGAGAAAAGATTTTACCGGATTTATTGTTTCATATGACTGGTTACCGGCAACATAATTGCCAAGAGCGGACTTAAGTATGCAGAAACAAGGATTCTGCCAGTGCCATTCTTTGCCAATTTTCGTAACGCAAAACCCTGAAGAAACGCCGCTTGAAATATATAACAAGATAAGTATTGATGATAAGCATCAAAGAGTGTCGGGAATTTCAGTGTAAAAAGCACGCAATGAAGTTACATGGAACGATTTTTTTTCTACTGTAAATATTAATATATTGACCGATTATTTTAAACAAAATAGAAAAAGATACTGGTATAACCATTATCTATGACTTTGTGTTATAACCCCCAAATAACCATTATCTATGATGTTCTATAACCACCAAATAACCATTATCTATGATTTTGTGTTGTAACCCCCAAATATTGCATAGTTCATTTTATTTACATTGGTTTCCTTTTTTACTGGCAGCCGTGTGCAGTTTTCATTAGTGGAACAGAACTGTGTTGGTTTTAAAAAATCTGCTTCATCTTGTAAGCGTAATTTCATATTTTTCTCAACTTCAAGGGGAGATGATTCTGAACTTATTCTTACGTTGCTCATTTACGATAGGGTTGAGTACTCATTGATATGAAAACACTGTAAAAGTTTTAATGTGTTTACGAACCCCCCCCCCCCCACCCCCACCCTCTCACACATATATTTCATGGGCATAATAAATACAAAAAATGGTCACAATAAAACAGCATATTTATTTAAACTAAAATGTCTACATCAAAACAAAAAGTTTACATAGAACACAAATAAAATAATTTGAATCTACTGGGGCTCGAACATTGGGCCTCTAACATGTGAAGCGAGCGTGTAACCACTACACTACGGAACCGCTTGAAAAATCACCTTCTAACTAAGATATTAATAAGTGACGGTAGTGTAACGCTATAAAGTGTAATCGCTGTCGTCTTGTAAAATTGAAGAAAATACGCGTAAACCAAAACTCGAACAGCAAAAGTCTGCGCTATTGTTAGAAAAACCACAAAATAAATATATTTTGATTATGTTTTGTTTTTATACAAAACCAGAAAGTTTCACCGGTTCGCGTATTTGCCCCGTCCCTGTGATCTTTTTATTATTGCCCAGTCCCGGTGATCAGTTATTAATTAAAAGAATTAGCTTTGCATTATTGGCAATAAATGTTGTAGTAAATGTTATAGGCACAAATGCAGTAATTATTTACACTAATTTACCCAAAAAATCACCACTATGCAAGATATTTTGACAACAAAAATATATACATTGATCCGTAAAATAACTTCTCCTCCCATAAGCGAAAAAAAAGTATTACATACGAGTCGCCGCACTTCAGTGCGACGCCAATGAACTGTCAAAGAAAAGCGTTTATGCTGTTAATGGCACTAAAAAGTCGGCGAACTTTGCGGTGCAACGTATTGGCACGCACGTACAAATGCCCCCATAAGCAAACATATTTACTTGCAAATTTACCGTTACCGTTTACCGTTATCGAATGATGTATTACACAACTTAACTCATATTAGTAATACATTTTAGTAACACATAAATCGCCTCGGAAGCTAATCATATTGTTCTATTATATGATTGATTGGCGTCACTTAAATGCGTGCGTAACGTTGAAGAAAGATGGCTTGAAACTGATGGACATATGTACAACAATTTTATTCTGGAGACACTTATCTTTTAATAATCTGAAAATCTAATTTTGAATGGCCCACGGTAAGGTGAGTTTATTGTGGGTTAATTTTTTCGACAACATTGTATCATTCTAAATAACCATTTCGAAGAAAGAATGCTGGCGACGAAAAAAGACAACTACTCAACCGCAGGAGAATTACGCGATTATTTTAATTATTTAATGCTGAATCTCATTAGCAATAACACATTTGCACCTGTTAATTTTGTAAAAATATGTTTTACATTATGCTGCTGTACGAGCTATGCGTATTAATACATCGATTTACTGACTTGTAGCTCGCATGGTACAAAGAAGTTCACACAGGTTTTTGAATGAACTAACTGAATTATATAAACCTTTGTCAACATTCTCAAACCCGGCTGGTATTTGCAGCCCTGAATTTGCAAAGATTATTATAGCAAATGTTTAGGAAATAATATGTAGATAAACGCAGTTGTATTCGTACGTTTGTCAGACTCGGTGCATGTGTCCTCGTCCACGAGACCATCGCAATCGTTGTAAATCTTGTCGCCGGCCCAGGCTGCGCTACGAAAACAGTCCTGGAATATATCAGATTGTGAATATCAATTCCAATCGTGTCACTGACCAAGGGTGCGGTATGAGCAGAGTCCATGTAAAAATATCAGATAGTGCCCATCATCATCAATCTGATCGCCGGCATAGACTGCGCAATAAGCACAGCCCGACAAACAATTCACTGACAATTTTAAATAATAATAACTACAAAGGGACATGGTTACAGGATTCTTCTCCTAAAACGTCTCCTCAGCAAAGAAAACGTTTTACATATTCGTCCTTAAAAAAACGTATTCTTTAACGACTTGTTAAATAATACATTATATTCAAACATACAAAAGAAATAACAATTTTCAACAAAATAAAATTCAGGCAAATAATGATTATACAAAATCCTGTTTTACAATAATCATTCTAAAGAAAACAAAAATCCAGAAATCAATTTTTCCACAATTCCTTCAACTTGTACACTATACATTATCTGTGTACATGTAATATATTGAAAAACACGCTCCTTAACGCGGCGGTGTATGAAGTCCAATTTGAGTGCAGCAAAAATGCCGATGCATTGTTGCATGTTGCATAAACCGTATGTGTCGATCCTGTAATGTTTTTTTTTTTTCAGGGTTGTTTGTGCTACACGGATGATTTAAATATGGAGGCGTTGTTCCAGATGCTTGAATGGCATTTCCAACGAGGAGTGCACCGTCACAAGGACAGGTTACTTTGCCTGACGTGATCCAATGGTTCTCATCCGGTACCAACACCATCGATGGCAAACCCGCCACGTTACCTGTCCCGTTGTACAGGTCGACCGGCATGATATGCAGAACGAGAACCGGTCTACTTGTTCGTACAACGCTGATCATTCCCCAGTCGATCCGTCTTTCCACCGATGCAATCGTACTTGGTATAATAAACGATGAAAAACCGGTTATTGATACTTCCGTATCAACTGATTTTGCGATTATTTTCATCAAATCTCCAGCATCATTTCTCGGGTTCGATGCAAAGACGAACGTAGTTCCCCATTTGTTCACTGGCGGAATTTGTTCGATCATAAACGAAGACTGGATGTGTCTAGTCCCAACAAACACGGCGATGTTCTTACTAGCGACGATTCGTGTTCCGCTGAGGTCTTGTGTAGACTCGATCCGAAGAACGTCCAGCTCGTTTAACGTCACAGGAACGGCGTCGACGATTGCTGCTTCGGTATCACTGCTTTTGAGCGTTTCGTTTATCCCCTCGGGAAGGTACAAGGTAACGACCGTGTCGTTGTAAACGGGGGTGACGGCGAACTGACAGTAGCCTCCCATGCTGCAGTACGTGCCGACGTAATACTCCGTCCCGAGATGTGCGTCTTCAATTGCAGCGTATGCTTCCTGCATCATACCGTACGACTGGAGCACAATCGGCGGGTAGGTGTCATTTTTTTTTATCGACGGCGAATCTCAGGCCGCTCATGCTGATTACCAGCTGTGGATTTAGGACAGACGCGCAATCTTTTCCGTCGTATATGTTTGCTCGGGGAGGGTCATTTGAAACCAATGTACAGGATCGATCATCCAATGTGTAAGGTGTCGAAAGAGTCAGAGAGACATTTTGTTGTACTGTCATATGTCGCATTCAGATACAACAGTGCCGTATGGTACGTCTTCTTTGCGACTATATTAGGAAATAAATGGAGTCATTTAAGTATATTTTGAAAAGACCACATGAGAAATCATGCAAACATATTGCTTAATAATTAACTAGTTGACAATTCATTTAAATTGTTAAACACTGCAAACGTGTCAGTTTCTGTTGAAATGTTTTTACAATAAAGAGATAATTTGCTCATTTGACGTTTGTTTTAAGTCCGTAATAATTGACGGAATGGATCATTTACTGAATGAACTCTTAAACTGTGAAAAAGATGTTTATTGACATGGTTAAAATGTCCAGATATTTATACATCATTTTTTTCTTCTTTGAAACATCGACAAATCAATTTAAAATTACCAGTAATCCCTTATAAAGAAACGAATAAAATCACAAAAATATCAGTGCAACTGATGGAGGCTGCCCGGTGATGTGATTCATAAATGTAAAGGTTAATTTAAACAAGTGAACATGACATTGAGCCAATTACTCTTTGAAAGATCAACTGTTCATACCAAAGAGACAATACGAAAATAAATCTTCATAAAATATACATACCAGCAAACTGTGTCAGAACGACCAGCACACTAATAAACAGGAGTCGCAACATCTGAAAAATGATGATTCACTATTAGCAAAATTAATAGTATTGTTGTCCAGTACTAATAACATTTACAATATTTTTATACGCTTGTGTTCAGTATCGCTGTTATGTTTTCACTTCACAAGATTTAACAATCTTATTAGGCTTGTGTTATTATTTGTGCTATTTCGTTATAATTAATTAAGTATTTTTTTCTAAATTCTAATGTGTGCTATGAAAACAGAGTAAAGTATGCAATATACACGGTAAACACTGAATCAACTCAAACTGTCACAGTCGTGTCTGACATATCCGCGGATGCTGCTTTGTTCGATGGCAGTGCTAATACTGTTTTACATACGTGGTTTAACTAATAAAGTTTAAAAGGAAAATATGTCCAGCACATATTGTAGGTTTTAAATCTTGTAAAGCCAAAGACTATGTTAAGTACGAAAATTCACAAAAAAATCATTTTTCTTATGTTTACATAAATTAAATGTAATTATTATTTTGATTTTATTTGTATGTGTTCAGTTGCTGTTTTCGTTTTGGAAATAGTTTGTTTGCTGATTTTTTTCTAATCAAATACACAAACAAAGGTTACATTAAATGTAATTTATTTTAAGTGAGAGTTTCTCAAGAGACCGCCGCTTTAGGTGGATATATACAATTGTGCATTAAATATTATGTATATGTAAGCAGTAAACAAAATCAAGGTTTAAGGTATCAGAGGAATGTCTGTGAATAAATTGTGTCAACTAGCTGGCAATAATCGTTCGTGTAAGGCCATTAAACATTTTTTCTTGGCATGCTCCTTGGGTTGGTTTTTACGCTCCAAAAGCGCGAAAGCATATAGTTGCTCATTTGTCTGTCCGTCCAAATTATTATTCTGATGGAATTGAGTGTTCATGTGCACCCGATACGACTCGGGTTATACTGTTCAAGAGGCTTTAGGTTAACGGAGTTAGGCTGTATGAACAGGCAATGGTATTACCATCATACCATTTTGGTACGGGGTTAGCCTCTAGATAACCTGCTCAAAGATCTATAAATAAACAGTGTATTTATAGATAAAGAAGAACAGCGGATTAGGCTACGGTATCTCGATCTTCGCGATTATTAATTTAAATATCAAAGCGCTGAAGGCTTTGAAGTTGTTCGCTATTGCATAATTTAAGACGCAATTCATTTTTCAAAATTAAACGCAAGTTTGAAATGAATACACGCCATTCAAATTTATAAAGAGAGTGTCATAACGCACGGGTCGAGCTTTGTGTGCACTTTTTATCATCCTATTTATTTCATAGAGATAACTTAGACGAAATAACAACAACAAAGCCCTTTTTGGACGTTCTGAAAGCATAGAAAGTATGATGAAAATGGTAATGAGAACTGAATATAAAGACAATGTGTAATCACCATCATATTAAATGAATATTGTTGGAATATCGATTACCTATCTCCCTAAGAATATAATTTCATGATGACAATTCCCTGTACAAAACTTTTGATTTTCGACACCATATACAAATTCAAAATATACAATAAAATCATTGATTAAAATAAAAAATAAAAAATCTGCGAGCAATACTTTTTACTCACAAATTAGGTAGTCATCAAGACAGCCCTGTTGACCCGTACATGGATGTTTATGCATTACGTGTTACCCGAGCAGTTCACACGGTGTCAACAGCTCTGATCTAAATGCGCTTTTTTCGGCATAGCTGTTTTACTCAGCTTTTCATCTTAATGACTTTTACATAACGCCAGCAGACACGCATTTATATTTTCGAATACATGTATTGTATAGGCTGATTCGAGATACAACCTCTGAACTTTGGCCACATTACTGTGTCTGTGCTCAGCGCAAAGGATGTAGCACTGTTCAGTGTAAGGAATTCCGGACTACTCTCTGTATGTTCAAACGACACAAATTGTGGCCCAGTTACACTTACGCGTTAATATCCATCTCGCAGAATTTCAGTTTTGCTTTCAAGATGAGAAAACAATCATTATCGAAATAGTATAGTGTCACGATAAGAGGAAAATCGTTTAATTATCCAACCACAATGTTTGCTGTACTTGGTCAGCAGTCAGTACGTCCGGAGATCGTTCCTGAACACCTGGATAGGCTGCCCTTATATACAAGTTTGCGATTTTGAATTCAATTTTGTATCGAAAAGCATTGTGCTAAAATGTGCCATTTACAATTCGCAAAGAGATTTTAAATGACCCTTGTCATGCGAAAATGGGTCTTATTCCATATTCTCCCATCATATATAAAGCCCACTCAGCCTCGCATCTCTCAGTCTAGTCAGGAGATACATAATGAGACCATAACATATTGAGTGATTTTATAGCGAACAGCATCTCGCCTCTGACCTGACTGCGCAAATGCACACGTTGGGTTTAAGAAACGCTGGCCGAAACGCGTAAGACCCATTTACGCATAACGCGGCTATGAAAGTGTGATTTAAATGTGTCGAAAGAAAACTGCGTTTAAATCAAATATTAACATACGATATATTTCGATAGTAAAGAAATATACTTAATATACTCAAAACGAACAAAACGGTTACAATTGGATATACATCGGGAAACTGGTAAAATAATACAAAAAATGTCTAATGCAATCCCGATAGAGTCGTTAAATGATCATATATTTGGAAACTGGCCTGCCGTTGGGGGCCCCTCATAAATCGGGGGCCCAAGGCTACAGCTTTGTTAGCCTAGTGCTTAATCCGGCCCTGATTGTTTGCGGAAAATTTACCTCCCAATATTGACACGACATACAAAACAGTAACCTCCGCGCAGAGATTTGACTGGAAGCTGGATCAAATCCCTGCCTTCATAACCGACCACGTGATGATAGCCGAGCCACGAAGTTAATAATAATTTCCCCGTTGTTATGTTTACACTTTTTGAATTTAGACAATTTATTTTAAGTATGCACCTAAACGTATTCACTATTTTTAAAATCTAAAAAAAATGACATTACTTTTCTAATATAAAACTAAAACAACAACAACAAAAATCCAGCCAAATCTGGTAGGATTTTCTTCTGATGGCAGTGATTGTTAGTGAGAGCATAGAACGAAAACTCTGCGAGGGGATTGCCATAGGATATGAACACACAGACCGAATGGGGCCGTTTATAAAGTACGTCACGCTATTTTGTTTGGAGACAAAATATATAAGAAAACTAAGACTTTCGTCTCATATGTTAAAATATGAATCTTGGAGACATATTCAATATTCCCAAGATTGAACGTAAATATAGTATTTGCAGCACAAATGATATTGAAAACGAGTATCTTTTGTAATTGTATGATCTCTTTATACCGATAGTAGCAAAAAGTATATCACACATTCTATTATTTCCGACCTAGTGTGCGTAAAATGATACTTTTGCTAACAAATACTTACAGTTAAATTCTAACTAAACTCGCGATTTATTGTAAAATTGCTTTTAAAATGAGAACTGATGCATTTAATGGAGTAAAATTAAGGCCTTGGTGACAAGAATCGGCTTCTAGTCGCCCGTGTATTTTTTTTATTAAACGGAACCGCATCCAGGTATCTTATATAGGCTATTGTGAATTTTGAATATATTATATACATATATGATAGAATTCGTGTTAATGATTCTCAATTATTCTCAAACATATGAACGACCAAATCATGTATTTTTTGTTGAAAAAAAGTAAAATTATTGCCGATGGTGACTTTATCCTGATTTCGAGGGTGACTAGAATCGCCTTGAAGTCATCCCCGGGTGACAAGAATCGGCTTCTAGTCACCCCCAGGTGACTTGTGGACCATTTCAGGTCGACAATCATCCATAAAGCCTTATTTGGTCATTTCGCATTATGTTTTTAAAATGCATGCGCTTACTGCTTATATTGTCCGTTTCGTATATTTATCGATGAGCTGGGCTTGTTCAAGTTATATGAATATACATGTACTTTCAGTTCTGATCAGTTCTGTTCTGCTATTTTTGACAATTTTACCCCCCCCCCCCCCTACCCCCATGTCACAACCCCCCCCCCCCCCCTTGAAGTACGTCATACTTTTGAACAATTATTTTTAATTAACACCTAATTGAAATCGAATCTTAAACATACTATCACAATATTTGAAATGTCTTTAATAGGAGAATATTTAATTGTCAACGGTTGTCACAGTTATTCATTGTAGCAGTAACTCAATCTAGATTGCATTTGAAAACAAAATCGCAAAAATTAGACTTGATAATTATATAATTCACATCATTTATCTGGGTTTTGTTTTTCATTTTAAAAATAGGTGAGGTCAAGTTTTAAATAACTACAACAACATCAAATTGTAGGCTAGAAGCTTATTTGTAGCTTAATTGCCAAAATAAATGTTGTTGTTGTTGAAAGTTTTAAATAATCTTCCGAGTATGCAATCTTTCTGCACAGGATAAGAGAAGACTTGAATTTCTCACTCAGTGACATAATTGGAGCAGTGGTCGAATGGTAGGACGCTGGCTTAGAGATCGAGAGGTCCCTGGTTCGAATCCCGCCCTGATCACTGGAATTTTCCTGAAGAAATTTATCCCACATTTTCTCCTCTCCACCCAGGTGTATAAATGGGTACCTGTGAGGGAAATGAGCCAATGTACCGTGGCTGCATACTGCGCCGAATGTTAACGGACGACTTGTGACCCAGTGATCACGGGGTAAATGTGAAGCGCCTCTGAACGCACACACTGTATGAAAAGGGCGCTATATAAATGTTCCGCAAGCATGTGAGTTTGGTTGGGCGTCACCAAACCGGACAAGTGGTAACCTCCAGGCACTCCACTCCCCCCCCCCCCCCTCCTCCTCCATACACACACAACACAATACAACCTCAAAATAGAATATCTTTCAGAAACAACTAAACAGCTGGAAATTTCAACATGCATGCATTTCCAAGGCATGACTGATCAGCGAAACAAGCAATAGGCATTATCGATCCGCGTCTAGTTTGCGTTAACATATGGTGTATGTTTACATATCTATTTAGGCAGATACGATATTGAACTTGATGCAAAATATAAATTGATACTATCGTTTGTAATATATCTTAGGCACGATGTGAAAATTAAAAAAATCATTGCTATTATAAATGCTTTTAAGTATTATTATTTGTGAGCGTTAGCTCACAAATAATGCAGACGCAATTTTGCAAATTAGTATGGGCTTAGCTACACTAGGAACCGTGACCCGTGACTGCCTGCGTATTTTTTCAGTAAAGTGCAACCGCGCGTTTGTAATATGAAGTCCCAACACTGATCCGACATTTGTCTAACCGTTCAAACGCGCGGTTGCACTACTGAAAAAATACTTATTTGTTTAAAAAGATCATGATACCTATAGAAAAGTCTTACGAATGAGCGAGCTCTCCTCTTTATCCCATCAAAAATGGTGAAATATTTAAAAGAGATCCTTAAAAATGTTAACTGGGTCGCGCTTTATTCTCCCAACACAGATACGAAAACGTCACGTGGTAAAGGTACCGTGACATAGTGCTTATATAACAGCTTGTAAGACAACGTTGGTCAGTCTAGTGTTTATCATTGAAATCTGTACATATAGGCTGCTTTCAGGGAAAACGGGGCTTAATGCATGTCAAATAAGATTAGCCTGTGCACACTGATTAGCTGTATCAATGAGTTGGAAAAAAAACACATATCGACCTGTGTTTTAAGACACACTCTTTATAAATTTGAATGGGTTGTGGTCATTTCAAACTTGCGATAAAAAAAACTAACATAATTTTGAAAACTGAGTTGCGTCTAAGATTATACAACAGCGAACAAATTCAGTGCCTTCAGCGCTTTGATTTATTCTCATTGTTTAGAAAATAACACGATTTTCATACAAATATGAGAATTTACAAACTGGAAATCCTTTAACATCTGGAAGGATTTTATTTGCGAATGCTGAGTCAACTGTATAAGCCAAATGGAAAAAAACACTGCGAAGAGTTTGACGCTTCTAACCTAAAAGACCTGGGCATAATTCCAATAAAGCTTAATTGGGACTTTGGTTGGTGGTCACCATATGCTGGTCAAATATGTTTCAGATACTCCGACACCCCACCACCTACATACACAGCACCCTAACCCTAACCAGCACACGACCAAAATAAAGCGTCTTATCGTATAAACTAAAAAGCTAGTTAACCATTCGGGGGCTTGAAATAATGCAGCTTCCGGAGATGAAGTACCTCATAAGCTTCGAAATACACAATTGTCTCCACTCCCATCCACACCAGTCCTATAACTTTAAAGCTTATAACAAATATATGTGGGTGAACATAATCACGAGCGCTTTACAGTTTTTACTGAACGAATCAGAGAACTACCTAAGCCTTTAAATTGTTGAGAGTTTACGGATTATGACCAGATGATTGTTCTGATATGAAAATTACTCAACGATGTTTCTATCTCGAGTTAATGGAAATTTGATCACTATTGTCCGACGAAATGGGGTTGCCCAGTACCTATAGGGAACGTTCATATATGCTATTATGATCGGCCACATCGGTTGATGCATTTCCATGTGCTTTCCGTTACCAGTAAGGTGCCCCGTCGTGGAAAGAAGGTCACGTGTTTAATAAGTATCTTATAGACACCGCCCGTCTTCAGGAGACGCCGTCAGGTGGACATTGTCGACCGTCAGGCGTTCGACCTCTCCGACTCTGCTTAAAATTGCATGATCGCCGTTTAATGTTTTGCTGCTTACGATCGCCAGGGGTTCGACCTCTCCGACTCTGCTAGAAATTGCATGATCGCCATTTAATGTTTGGCTGCTTACGTCCGATCGTAACTGCTGTCGGGCTGGCTTTGGTTTAACAAATGTCTGCGGTGGTTCCTTATTTTTTAATGTTTAGTATTTATCTTACTGAAAGGGAATATGGCAGTTACAAATGCCCAAAAGGGGCTAATTGTCGGGGGAAAATGACATCACATTTTATTCTATTTCATTTGTGCCTTCTAAATGGACGAACAAATTATGAACATCAAATTTCCAAACAATGTAAACGAAACAATTTTAATTTCGTACAAATTGTACTAATGTAAACATTATGCAGTAGTCATAAATGCGCAATTTGTATGGTAATAATAACTAGAATACATTGACTGAAATGTTATTCACGCATACGAATTTCAAACGCAACACCTGTATCATTTATATTTAAAAAAAAAACGGCGCAAAACATCAACTTAAAGTTTCGTACTTCGATTTTTTCCTAAAATGAATAGCAGTCCCGTATAAGTTATGTATAAAGTTTTTAAAACCTCTTTCAAATTTGAAGGATATTTAGACTTACTTCCTAAGCATCTGCGCTTAATTTTTGTACGAATAAGAGTCTGTGCACACCCGTTGAGAATCCAAAGTGGCAGAAACGCTCAGAATAACATTCCAAAAAATGAACGTTATTGTTTATGGTTTAATGACGCTGATAAAGACGAATACCATTTAATATGTATATGCCGATGTTACACTGATTTAAGAACAACAAGAGCAGTGGTGCAGACCGCTCATCTATTTTTATTTTTAAAGGTGTAGAACCTATCTCAATTTTAATCACAAAGGAGGGAGGGGTGGAGAGGGGTGTATAGTGTGGGGGTATGGTCATTTATTACATTATCTTCCAAAAATGCAAAAAAAAATATTTATTTTTTTTTTGGGGGGGGGGGAGTCTTGGGTGGGATGGTTGGACGGTATTTCAAAAATAAAAATTTGTGTTTTTTAACCGTGTTTGAAAAAAAAACAAGAGATGTGCTCGTCAGAAACACAAAGCCCCCTATTGTGCGGCTTTGACATTATTATTTTTTTACTTTGACCTTGAAGGATGACCTTGACCTTGAACTTCCACCACTCAAAATGTCCAGCTTTATGAGAACGCCGCTTTGAAATATATTTTTTTGACCTTTGACCTTGAAGGATGACCTTGACCTTCAACCACTCAAAATGTGCAGCTTCATGATAACGCTGCGCTGATTTTTTTTTACCTTTCACCTTGAAGGATGACCTTGACCTTAAACTTCCACCACTCAAAATGTGCAGCTTCATGATAACGCCGCTTTGATTGATTTTTACCTTTCACCTTGAAGGATGACCTTGACCTTGAAGGATGACCTTGACCTTGAACTTCCACCACTCAAAATGTGCAGCATCATGAGAACGCCGCTTTGAATTTTTTTATATTGTTTTTGTCCTTGAAGGATGACCTAGACATTGAACTTCCACCACTCAAAATGTGCAGCTTCATGAGATACACATGCATGCCAAATATCAAGTTGCTATCTTCAACATTAAACAAGTTATGGCCAATGTTAAAGTTTTCGGACGGACTAACGCCATATATTTGACATTTGACCTTGAAGGATGACCTTGACCTTCACCTTTCACCACTCAAAATGATCAGCTCCATGAGATACACATGCATGCCAAATATCAAGTTGCTATCTTCAATATTGAAAAAGTTATGGCCAATGTTAAAGTTTTCGGACGGACAGACGCCATAAATTTGACATTTGACCTTGAAGGATGACCTTGACCTTTCACCACTCAAAATGTGCAGCTCCATGAGATACAGTTCAACTGCTGTATGCCACCCTACTGGGGGCATAAAAATTCTTTTTTTGGGGTGGGGGTGGGGGGGTATAGTGTGAGGGTGTGGTGATCATTTATTAGATGATCTTTAAAAAAAACAAGATGTGTTTGTGAAACACAATGTCCCCCTATATGATGTTTGACCTTGTAGGATGACCTTGACCCTTCACCACTCGAAATGTGCAGCTCCTTGAGATACACACGCATTTCACATATAAAATTGCTAGCTTCAATATTGCAGAAGTGACATTACATGCACAATTTTGTCCCATATATTTGACCTTGACCTTTCACCACTCAAAATGTGCAGCTCCATGAGATACACATGCATGCCAAATATCAAGTTGCTATCTTCAATATCGCAAAAGTATTCATAAAATAAGCGATTTGGGCCACATATATTTGACCTCTGACCTTGAAGAATGACCTTGACCTTTCACCACTCAAAATGTGCAGCTCCATGAGATACACATGCATGCCAAATATCAAGTTGCTATCTTCAATATCGCAAAAGTATTCATAAAATAAGCGATTTGGGCAACATATATTTGACCTCTGACCTTGAAGGATGACCTTGACCTTTCACCACTCAAAATGTGCAGCTCCATGAGATACGCATGCATGCCAAATATCAAGTTGCTATCTTCAATATTGAAAAAGTATTCATAAAATGAGCGATTTTGGCCACATATATTTGACCTCTGACCTTGAAGGATGACCTTGACCTTTCACCACTCAAAATGTGCAGCTTCATGAGATACACATGCATGCCAAATATGAAGTTGCTATCTTCAATATAGCAAAAGTTATTGCAAAATGTTAAAGTTGGCGCAAACAGACAGACAGACAGACCAACCAACCAACAGACAGGGCAAAAACAATATGTCCCCCACTATAGTGACATAAAAATTAGGGGGGGGGGATGAGGGGGGATTCGGGGGGCGTGGGGGATGGTTTGGGTGGAGTCTTTTGTGGTATGTCAGGTAAGAGTTGTTTTGTCAAAGTATCAATCAAATCTAATCATAAATAAAGAAGTTATGGCAATTTTAGCAAAATTTAATAATTTGACCTTGAGAGTCAAGGTCATTCAAAGGTCAAGGTAAAATTCAACTTGCCAGGTACAGTACCCTCATGATAGCATGAAAGTATTTGAAGTTTGAAAGCAATAGCATTGATACTTTAGAAGTAAAGTGGATCTAAACACAAAATGTAACCATATATTCAAAGTTACTATGTCAAAAAAGGGCCATAATTCCGTAAAAATGACAACCAGAGTTATTCAACTTGTCCTTTACTGTCCCCTTATGATAGTTTGCGAGTGTTCCAAGTATGAAAACAATATCTATGAAACTTTAGGGGTAAAGTGGACCAAAACAAAAAACTTAACCAAATTTTCAAGTATAAATGGCCCATAATTCCGTCAAAATGCCAGTCAGAGTTAAATAACTTTGCCTGCACAGTCCCTTTACGATAGTTAGTAAGTGTTGCAAGTATTAAAGCAATAGCTTTGATACTTTAGGAAAAAAGAGGACCTAACCACACAAAACTTAACCAAATTTTAAATTTTCTAAGTATAAAAAGGGCACATAATTCTGTCAAAATGCCAGTCAAGAGTTAAATAACTTTTCCTGCACAGTCCCCTTATAATAGTAAGTGTTGCAAGTATGAAAGCAATAGCTTTGATACTTACGGAATAAAATGGACCTAAACACAAAACTTAACCAAAATTTTCAATTTTCTAAGTATAAAAAGGGCACATAATTCTGTCAAAATGCAAGCCAGAGTTATCTTACTTTGCCTTCCCAGTCTCCTTATGATAGTAAGTAAGTGTACAAAGTTTGAATGCAATAGCATTGATGCTTTATGAGAAAAGTGGACCTAAACGCAAAACTTAACTGGACGCCGACGCCAAGGTGATGACAAAAGCTTCTTTTTTTTTCAAAAAATAGATGAGCTAATATTTTTTTTTCAAATAATAGATGAGCTAAAAATAGCCGTATATTTTTTTTCAACCCAATTTGTGTATAAATTCCACAAGTCATTAGTTTCATGTGATAGATTCGTTATTTCCAATGTATGTAAATATATCAAATAAGATTTAGTTATACAAATTACGATCCTTAATAATATCGTTTAATAGATTTCACCACTCTCGATATAATATACATATTCTAACCACAGGTTGTGTTTATGTGTATGTTAAATTGACTTTTTATGTCATATAATGTTAATGTTTGCATTTACGTGACAGAAAATTTAATGTGTATAATTGAGTTTGAAGACGAAGTATTATTGTATTAGTCTGAATAAACTGATTGTCTAACATGTTACCGGTCGCCGTAGCCTAGTGGATAAGGCGTCCGCCTTGGGATAGGGAGGTCGAAGGTTCGAGCCCCATGGGAAGCCTTTGTCGAAGGATGGATGTTTGTCATGGGACTCGTTTCAATATGGCCAGCTCGTGAGCCGCGAGCGTTAAACATGAATGGTTACCAACTTCTATCCGCCTGGCATAGTGATAGGAGTTGGGAGGTACATGGTATACATGTGTCTCATAAGCCAAAACTGGCTGGCCCTTTCAATAGGGGTGACACTATAATAAAACAAGAGATGTGTTTGTCAGAAACACAATGCCCCCTATTGCGCCGCTTTGAAGCCATAAATGTGACCTTTGACCTTGAAGGATGACCTTAACCTTTCACCACTCAAAACGTGCAGTTCCATAAGATACACATGCATTCCAAATATCAAGTTGCTATCTTCAATATTAAACAAGAGCACCGCCTTGCGGGTGCAGACCGCTCATCTATTTTTCTTTTAAAGGTGAAGAGACCTATCTCAATACTTCAATCACAAAGGAGGGAGGGGTGGGGTGGAGAGGGGTGTATAGTGTGGGTTGTGGTCATTTATTACATTATATTCCATTTTATTAGTGGGATGGTTGGACGGTATTTCAAACATAAAATAATAAAAAAATATTTTGTTTTTGTAACCATGTTTAAAAAAAAATGGGGGGGGGGGGGGGTATTGTGTGAGGGTGTTGTCATTTATTAGATGATCTTAAAAAAAATGAACAAAACAAATTTTTTTGGGGGGGGATTCTGGGGTGGGGGGGCGTGGGGGATGGTTTGGGTGGAGTCAATTGTGGTATGTCATGTAAGAGTTGTTATGTCAAAGTATCAATCAAATCTTATCATAAATAAAGAAGTTATGGCAATTTCAGCAAATTTAATAATTTTACCTTGGTCATTTAAAGGTCAAGGTAAAATTCAACTTGCAAGGTACAGTACCCTCATGATAGCATGAAAGTATTTGAAGTTTGAAAGCAATACCCTTGATACTTTAGAAGTAAAGTGGATCTAAACGCAAAATGTAACCATATATTCAAAGTTACGAAGTCAAAAAAGGGCCATAATTCCATCAAAATGACAACCAGAGTTATGCAACTTGTCATGTACTGTCCCCTTATGATAGTTTTCGAATGTGCCAAGTATGAAAGCAATATCTATGATACATTAGGAGTAAAGTGGACCAAAACACAAAACTTAAATCAAATTTTCAATTTCTAAATATAAAGGGCCCATAATTCTGTCAAAATGCCAGTCAGAGTTACATAACTTTGCATGTACAGTCCCCTTAAGATAGTTAGTAAGTGCTGCAAGTATAAAAGCAATAGCTTTGATACTTCAGGAATACAGTGGACCTAAACACAAAACTTAACCATATTTTAAATTTTCTAAGTATAAAAAGGGCACATAATTCTGACAAAATGCAAGTCAGAGTAACATAACTTTGCCTGCACAGTCCCCTTATGATAGTAAGTGTTGCAAGTATGAAAGAAATAGCTTTGATACTTAAGGAATAAAATGGACCTAACACAAAACTTAACCAAATTTCAATTTTCTAAGTATAAAAAGGGCACATAATTATGTCAAAATGCAAGCCAGAGTTATCTAACTTTGCCTGCCCAGTCCCCTCATGATAGTAAGTAAGTGTACCAAGTTTGAATGCAATAGCATTGATACTTTCTGAGAAAAGTGAACCTAAACACAAAACTTAACTGGACGCCGACGCCAAGGTGATGACAATAGCTTTTTTTTCAAAAGATAGATGAGCTAAAAAGAAAAATACAATGATATTTGACCTTTGACCTTGAAGGATGACCTTGACTTTTCACCACTCAAAATGAGCAGCTGCATGAGATACACATGCATGAAGTTGCTATCTTCAATATTGCAAAAGTTATAAAACTTTAACAAAGGTTAAAGTTTTGGGACACACACATGCAATGACTGACTAACACAATGACAGACAGACAGGCCAAAAACAATAAACCCCCGATCTTTCGAACCGGGGGCATAAAAAGACCTTTTGTTACATTAAATTTGTCTGCCCATTACGCTCTCACACATATCCAGATCTGGTTTTCTTGTGCTTAATGTGCATATGGAGGAGTACGAACAATGTTTACACGAACTTCAACACGTTGTGGTCTGCGGGATTCGATGTGTTACGTATTTTGGGAATTAATAAACATTTGATCAGTTTTCAGCTGATATTATTGGTTCTCGATGAGATAGAAGTGTAAATCTGTCATCCGAGCAATCAATGATGCGCAGTAACCAGGTATTAGTACATAGTTTTAGTGTATGTTAGATTGAGTTCATTACTATTTTATGATTTTCAGTGAAAGTTAATATTTTAAGATTGTGACATTTTCTGACTTCTTTATATTATTCTTTTTTATGAGTGATTTTGCTCGCTTTAATATTTCATCGAATCGCGGATCAATCACAGACATTTAGACAATAATCAAGGATTGGCAATCCAGCTTGCATATACTAGTTGTTAGTTGGTTTTAGCCGTTTCTAGTTTTAGTCATATTGTGGCGGTACGTTAACCTACTCACACTTTTCCTCGGTAAGTTGGTTTACCAGTACTAAGTGCACGTCATTATGCTGTTGGTTTACCAGTACTAAGTGCACGTCATTATGCTAGTAACTCATAACTGATAACTTGTATCAGAAGGGGTGAATGGCCATGGTTCTGATATCAGGACATATCCAATCCCCAACCAAGTTAGTAATGGGGTCGGGAAATAAAACCCCATCCTCGAACTTGTAGTCAAGGGCTCTACTATCCTAACGTGCTCAGTTATGCAACAATGTTCTACCTAACCGTTTAGGAACCCCCTGTGTACAAATTTTCAATCCGAATAATTTATATCAGAACTAAGTTTTTTTTGTTCACTTGTCTTTATCCAACTGTTGTTATGCATTAATTACAAGGATCCAGTTGCTATGAGCACTCTTGACTGATTCAGCTAACAGCTAACGATTCTAGACCGAGTGCCTAATTCAACAATTGATTTATTGTTATTAAAAATGAAATTCTATGGTATATCTGATCAGTCTTTGAATCTTATTGAAAGTTATTTAACTAATAGGAAACAATGTGTTAAGATAGGAAATATATGTAGTAACTATCAAGGTATCATAAAAGGTGTTCCACAAGGTTCCATACTTGGACCTATTCTTTTCAACATATTCATTAATGACATATTTTATTTTATTAACAAAAGCCAATTATACAACTATGCAGATGACAATACTCTTTCTTACTCTGGTTCCTGTGTTACAGATTTAGTTAGTACATTAGAAACAGATAGCTTAACTCTTATACATGTAGACTGGTTCTCAAAAAATCATATGCAGGCAAACCCAGAGAAATTTCAGGCAATAGCTCTTGGTAAGAAAACCCACCAGCAGAAAATTAACTTTAACTAAAATAACATGTTAAGATGAAGTGAAATTACTTGATGAAAATCTAGATTTTATGTTAAATTTCAATTCTCATGTTTCAAGTATTTGTAAGAAAGCTTCTAGACAGCTGCATGAATTGAAACGGATATGTATACATCTGAATAGATTAAGCAGACTCAATATATATTACTCTTTTGTTTTGTCAAACTTTAACTAGTGTCCTCTGACTTGGCACTTTACCAATGAATCTAATACTAGAAAGATAGAGAAGATAGTTAGGTATGCTGCTGCCAAACTATGGAATGACTTTCCGGAAAACTTTTGGAAAGCATACTCTTTTAACCATTTCCGATCTCTAGTAAATACTTGGCATGGAGACAACTGCTCTTGTTCCTCGTGCGATGTCACATAATTGTCGTTTCAATAGCCATGGCAGCGATATACCTGGATTTCTGTCATTTCGTTATTTTGCCATGTTATGTTGCCAGCTTTCCTATGTTATTTTGTTATCTGTTGCTCTATTTTATAGTTCATAGATAGGTTAGCAAAGTCTAGAAAGATTAGTTGCATGCTCATAATAGCTTATTTGTCTGCAATGCTTACATGCTTTACATGTGCTTGATTTTATGTGCTAAATACTAGTCTATCATATGCGCTAAGTCATACTTGTACTAGTCTATGTCTATTTTGAATGTCCGGTTTTAACAATGTGCTGTCCTTGCTTAAAGTGCGTAAATTTAATTAATGTATACTCTGTCATGTGAGGTACCTGCTGCTAAGTTCCTCACAAATCTAATTTGTGGGGATAGTCAATCTCTTACTACATTTTTTACTTGTCGCACTGTTGTGTCCAATTCGTCTTTCAGTGATTTTTACTCTCTTTCTTTTATGGCGATTTTAGACATTTAGTCAAGATCAGCAGCTACATCACAAGTTTTAACTCTGTAATACTTGTAGATCAGGTTTTATATGTTTAATGTATCTATATCCTACCTAGTACCTTACCTCTTTGATGTACTACAATAGCATTTTACTAACATATTATATTATATATATATATATATATAATATATATATATATATAATATAGTATGTGATAATACATGCATTATTTAGTTTGTTTGTCTTAACATTATCTTATCAGTGATCTTAACATGCTTTATGTGTATGAATTTACATGTACCCGTAAGTCAGTTTAAAAAGCTCATTAGAGCTTATGTTACCTGTTTGTGTATCCGACTTTGTAAATGAAATTTACTTGACTTGACTTCAACACTCCATTTTTAAACTACCAGTTTTAATGTTTAAGATTAAAATTCAGTATATAAAAAAATAATTATTAAAATTATTAAAAACTCTGCAAGTGAAATTTATAATAATCTTTGTACCCCAAAAGCTGTTAGCATACATAATTATTTCATTTGTTGCCAACTGAGACCAGATGCATTTAACATTAATATTTACACTGAGGAATTTTTGAAACGATTTCTGATCCCTATATAATTGAGTACACACTGAATTACGTTATGTATCGCACAACAAAATATGACAGAACACTGGATTTCTTGCTTTTTTTTCTTGTTTCAGTAGACAGTCAACATAACGAATGTACAGATAATCTGTTGGACTATGCGAAAAAAAGATGACAAAACACTGGTTTTCTTTGCACCTCTTTTTTCTTGTTTTTAGTAGTGAGTCTACATAAAGAGCGCACAAGTACAGCTTATCGGTTGGACTTGGCAACACGCTCCAGCTCGTCCTTCTTCTTGATAGCATGCGAGTTGGACGAGCCCTGAAAGTAGATACATGAGGGAATATAAGCCATGCTCTGTGAAAACTTGGCTTAATGCATGTGTGGCGTGTCTAACCTGGAATAGCCTGCACAGTTCACACAGACTAATCAGGGGTAACACTTTCTGCTTTAACTAGAGTTGAACGAGCCATAAAAGTAGATACATATAAAGGGAATGTAGGCCTTGTTCTGAGAAAAAAATGGGCTTAGTGCATATGATTATAGTGTCGTCCCAAATTCAGGGACAACACTTTCATCACTTAAAGAATTTATTTTTTTAAGGAATTTATTGATTAAAGGAAGTCTATTTTGAACGAAAATCCTGTTTAGTAGGAAATGTCTGACTGCACATGCTTATCTAGGATGAAACTTTACGCACATGCATTTAGCCCAGTTTTACCAGAATGTGACTGGAATAATCAGTGCTCACTCACTGCTTTGGGAATGATACCAGTACATGTCAAATACGGTTAATCAACACAGTTTTTACCACAATATCCTTTTTATAATTCCATCAATCCCTGCCAAAAATGATGTACCAAGAGAGAAATGATGGCCTTTTAGCCATTCAAGTCCTTAGTACCGCAAATGACCAAGACTTGACTTAGTTTTTTCCCCACTTGACCGAAATTCAAACATGCAATTGATATTGTGAAGATAAATATTCTAACCATGTTTTATTGAGTGTGTCTTAAATGTGGCTTTTTCAAGTTGTAACATGTTTTTTCTAAGAATTCACAAGGTGACCAACTTATTGTTTTGCATACATGAACCAAAATGTAACTTTGACCAGATATAATCAGTTAACATTCAGATCAAGTTTCAGCAAGATTGAGTCAGAAATGTGTCGTTTAGAGCAGTGACAATTTTGTTTACATACTTTGGATCTAGCTTTTGACAAACATGACCATGAATGACGAAAAAAGAAAAGTTCTAAAATACCG
This sequence comes from Dreissena polymorpha, assembly GCF_020536995.1. Classification (NCBI taxonomy): domain Eukaryota; kingdom Metazoa; phylum Mollusca; class Bivalvia; order Myida; family Dreissenidae; genus Dreissena; species Dreissena polymorpha. Next base: position 29,911,126 of record NC_068361.1, read on the forward strand.
TATTTTTTAAAATTATTAGTTTATATTGATTAAAATATCATGACTGGTAGTGCTGCAACAATACGCCAAAAACCGTATTGCAATGTATTGTCAGTTCAAAAACCCTTATTGCAATATATCGCAATATATTGCTAACTTGTACCAGAATTATAACTCGCCAATTACCTGATAATCCCGTATATTCCAGTTTTAAAGCAAATTCTGGTAAATATTTACTATAAATGTGCCCAAGAATAACAAGAAACACAAACATTCGCAAATTTTCTTCAGTATCAAAAACATTATGGCATTTGTTACTTTTTAAAGATGTGATGAAATAACGACCAACCGGGACGTTTTTGTTTTCACTGAACACGCCTAATTCGCCTGACGTAATGTTCCCGTTTTTATACAACACAAAATGCACCCATACTTTCCATGCGACGTTTTACATGTCTGCATAATTTTCGCGCACTTTTTATTGAGACAAAGGATAAAGCACTTTTTATTTGACGCTATTTTTTATTGTCCCGTAAGCATTAAAATTTGGAAGCGTGTTTCCGAAATTCGGATTACAAATTAAAAATGCTAAATTCAGAATCAAACGAAACATTTACAGTTGTGCGCAATTAATTTAACGATAATCTGTTCAAAAGCATCGAACGAATGCTCCCATGTAATAACGCTTCTCTGTATAATACACTTTTTAGAATGCTATTTTTACATAAAAATTTATTTACACCGCTTTGCTTTGTTTACCTTGATATCATTATTTCGGATGGCTTTTCTGGACGAAATGTGAATGAATTTTTGTAAATTTTTCGTACCGGTATGATGAAAATCGTATCGCAATACAATATGCTGATTGCGATATATACCGATATATTGTTTGCAGCACTAATGACTGGTATATTACATTAATAAAAAAAGTTGTGAAGTTTTCATAATGTCATATATTCGGTAATAAAATTTTACTGGGTATGTGTACCAGGTAACTACCATTTAACTATAAATAACGCAAGTAGATTAATCATCATCGTCACGTGGTAAACCCAGGAATGCAAATTGTGCACGCATAGTGAATTATATATATTTTATAAATAAAAAAGGAATAAAATTGTCACAAAACCAGGTTTTCAACTCAAATTGTAACCTTTACCTTGGAGATATCGACGTAAATCTTTCGCGCGACACACCGTCCAATGATGGTGAACAAACGTGCCAAATGATTATAAAATCTCACAATGATTGACATAGTTATGGCCTGGACAAGCTCATTTATGGCCATTTTTTACCTTTGAACTCAAAGTGTGACCTTGAAGATATTGACATAATTCTTTCGTGCGACACGATCGATTGACGGTGAACAATTGTGCCAAATGATTTTAAAATCACACAATGAACGACATAGTTATGGCCCGGACAAGCTTGTTCCGCCCGCCGACATTCGCCCATCTAATAGTCAGTTTTTCCTTCGAAAAACCTGATTAATGACCAGTCTACTTGCTATATTTATAGTGTGTATATCTTTATGTCATCTTTTTTCGCGATGTACTTTCGATTTCATATCGCAAAATTTCATTCCTGAATATACTAAAAATATGAACTTTTTTCAAGTAATGTAATATACCAGACGTGAAATTTTAATCAATTTAAACTAATAAATGTAAACAAGAGCACTGCATAGCGGGTGCCAACGCTCGCCTGCGGTTGCAGTTTTGAATAAATGAAAGCTTGTAAAAAGTTTTCTATTAGAGGTCACAGTGACCTTGACCTTGATTTAGTGAACCAAAAATGGGTGTGGCGTGTAGAACTCATCAATGTGCAGCTACATATGAAGTTTCAAAGTTGTAGGTGGAAGCACTTAGATTTTAGAGCCAATATAAAGGTTTTAGCACGGCGGACGACCAGATGGCTATGACAATACATTCAGGTTTTCTCAGAAAACAGCGGAACTAAAAACTAAACGGTTATTATGAGAAAATGTCCAAATCCAAGAACTTCCCCAAAAATCAATGGACAAGAATGAAACTTGCACTTCATATGTAGGTAATGGAGGTATACTAACACACTAAATATCAGGTCAATATATGAAAGCGTAAAGGAAAAAAGTCCGGAAAATGGAATGCCAGACGGACAGTGTGACTGCTTTAAGCCACACTACAACAAAAGATGTGTTTGTCAGAAACACAATGCCCCATACTTCGCCACCTTGAAATAAAATTTCAACCAAGGCTTGTGGTTTAAAGAAATCATAGCCAGAGTTGATCATGTATCTATGGACATAAGTCCAAAGGTCTGTAATGAACATCAAAGAAATTATAATTATATTATTTAAAAAAAACTTTGACAAGTCCATCATTTGAGTTATAAATAATCAAAATAATAAATCTGTATAGTAACTTTAAAAAAAACTTCAATTCTTGGTAAGGAAATATATATGAGATTTATAATTACATAAATTACTTCCCTTGAAAATAATTGTCTCTAACAAATCTCTATTTTTAGTAACAAATAATTAAAAGCCACTACCGTGACTGTGATTGACCACTCCAAATGTGCAGCTCCATGAGATACACATGCATGCCAAATATATAAAGTGGCTATGTTCAATATTGTATAAATATCTCCCTTTTTAAAGCTTATTACTTCCCTTAAATTTGTATTTTTACCGTAGACCGTAAAGGATGACCTTGACTTTTTACCACAATGTGTTTGTCAGAAACACAATGCCGCCTACTGCACTGCTTTGATTTATTTAACAAAAAATATACATGGGCAGGTCAGGTAACTATGTCCATTTAAAACTGATTACTTCCCTTGACTTTGTTTTTTCCACCCTGGAAGGATGATGTTCACCTTGAAATTTTACCACTCAAAATGTGCAGCTCCATGAGATACACATACATGCCAAATATCAAGGTGCTATCTTCAATATTTAAAAAGTTATGGCAAATGTTAGGGTTTTAGCACGACGCCTATGGCGAACGATGAGCTGGCTATGACAATAGCTCAAACGACGAGCTGACTATGACAATAGCTCGGGTTTTCTCCGAAAACAGCCTCGCTAAAAATACAGTATTTTAGAACTTTTCTTTTTTTGTCATTCGTGGTTGACGGTCCCTTTAAACATTATAGACCATGAAATAACATAAGCTGTGATAATACAGCTAAGTGGTGTGCCTTTGACTTCTGTTTTTTCGCAAACCTTCTGTAATTTGTACAGGAAAATCACATTAAGTTTAACACTAAATGTCAATGGTTATATAATATGAACTTTTCACATGCTCAATGTACAACGCGAGTTTTGTGACTTGGACCCTTTCATTCACCTATATTGGAGTTGTATCTCTAAATTATATTTTCATTATCAGTGATTTTTTTTGCTTTTATTTGTTACAGCCTGTGCCATTTGGATTGGGAAAATTAGCGCGATAAACCATGAAATTGGGAAAAATAGCGTGATATAACATGAAATTGGGAAACATAAAGCATTATAAATATTATTATACGTAACAGAATTAAAATTGTTTTTAAGTGCATGTTTGACAGCAATTTTAAATTTATAAAGTGCTGCTTTAATGTCTTCTTACAATGAAGACAATATTATATTAATATCCTTCCCCATGCATATTAAACTTGCAATAATATATAGATTCTTAAATACACCATTTAATTATAACCCCTTTAGAGTATTAATTTAATTCAGTATTTTTTTAACTATACTTCATATGGGGAAAACATTAACAAATATATACAAACACGCTTTAGTGTTCTTGTTGTGCAGGGTTTTTTTCCCACTTTTTGGGAAGATAGCCCATGGCTTTGGAATTGGGAATTTTATCGGCATTTTCATGAAATTGGGAAAATAAATTCATTAGCCTTTTATTTCCGCACGAAAAGTCCACTGATTAGGGAAATACTAAATTTTACATAACTCTTAATAATCATTCAAATTAAAAGAACAAAATCATATAATACTTTGTTAGTTGTAATTGAATTAAAATTGAGATAAAATACGCATTAGACACTTCTCAAAAAAAAAAAAAAAAATTTTTTTGAAATTGGGAATTTTTTGCCACATTTTGGGAAAAAAGTATACTTTTTGGGATTGGGAACATAGCCGAATTTCGGCTATAAAATCGGGCCAAAAAAACCCTGAATTTATCATCATGGCAGTATTGACAAGCTATCAGAGAGACAGGAAACAGTATCAAAGACTTGCACTAACAATGGGAAAAAGGGGTTTAATGCATACGCGTATGAGCAGTATGCACATTCTTATCAGGGACGAAACATTCCGCATAACCAGGATTTTCGTAAGAATGGACTTCCTTTAACAAACTAAATGCAATAAACGCAGAAATATTTGGCTCTGATTAGCCTGTGCCGACGAAAAGCATTAATGCCTGTTTTCACAGATCAAGATTTATATGCTAACTACATAAACGAATATGGTGTATTTCAATGCTAATCCTGAACACGTCCCCACCTTGGCAGCGTTGATGAGCTCGTCAGCCAGACACTCGGCGATGGACTTGATGTTCCTGAAGGAAGCCTCACGGGTGCCTGTACACAGCAGCCAGATGGCCTGGTTGACACGACGCAGGGGCGACACGTCCACAGCCTGGCGCCTCACTGTACCCGCACGACCGATACGGGTCGAGTCCTCACGTGGGCCGCTGTTGATGATGGCCGTCACACATACTTGAAGTGGGTTCTGAAACAGGAATGAACAATAGATATTTGTGACATTCTTTATATATTAACAGAAGCACGAACCAACATGGGAGGCAACTTGTGATGTGACAAATTGCTAGTAAACAAAAAGTTGCACTTTATTATCTCGCTTGACATGGTTCTTAATAACTTTTAAAACCTCTTTTATGATATGCATAAATCTTTCAGAACATTCAATGCCATTTTGCATGCAAGCTATTTAGAAAATAAAAATTGTAAACCCAAAGTTCGGAGTGTTTTTTACGCGGTTATAGACAGTGTTCCAGTCTGAAATCAATGAAATACTACTTTTAAATCATTTACCATATGTATTGGTATTCAACAAGAAAGTGGTAGAATATTTGTGGAAAACTTAAGATACTTTATTAGAACTTGTCTCTGCTACAAAATTATGACTGGTTGACAAAATGAGAATAAAAATCATACATTTATCAACCAGTAATAGTCAGTAACTTACACAAACATCTTTGGGCACAACCATCCTGTTTTGCGGAAATTGCGACATATTATTTTTCAGAAACCGACAATCAGTAATGTCCGTAACCACTAGGAAAATTTCAGCAGAAACGTTTTTGATAATATTCTTACTTTTTCCTCAAATATTCTTCCACCCATTTGTTGTATACCAAACCACAACTGATTTAAAAGTAATATTTCCTTGATTTTGGAAAGGAACACAGTCTAAAACTGCTTAAAAATAAGCCTCAAGACTCAACTTGAGTGCATACAATATTAAAACTAGAGATGTGTTTGCCCCCTACTACGCCACTTTGAATAATTTTTTTGACCTTGGACCTAGAAGAATGACCTTGACCTTTCACCACTCAAAATTTGCCGCTCCATGAGATACACATGCATGCCAAATATCAAGTTGCTATCTTCAATATTGGAAAGTTATAGGCAGTGTTATAGTTTCCGGACGGACGGACTGACAGACAGTTCAAATGCTATATGCCACCCTACTGGGTGCATAAAAATATCCTATTTCAGTTTATCCTTCTATCCGATATAATAATTTCATCAATTCCTATAGCTCGGTCTCCCACCTATTTTGGAAATTAATAAACATGTCTGATAAAACTTGAATAACTTTTTATTTAGAAACTTTTATCACACAAATGTTTGAGTTTTTGTTAATGTCAATGTTATATAGTTTGAAAGATTACGCATGTCATACAAAATTTCAATAATGTAAAAAATTCCTCTTTCATCAGTATGTTGGTTTAATTAGTCAATTACAATATCACTTCACAATAACACAAACTCAGAGCGAGTGAAGAAAAAGGATAGAACATCGCACAAAGTTTTGACCAACAAAGGTAGACAAAAACGGCAAGCACTTACAAAGCACAGGTGGTGTTTTACATCAAAGTTTGTGTATTATGGACATTGACATTGACCAAGGCTTTTGACCTAAAAATCAAGTAAGGATTTGTAGGTCAAAAATTTGTAAAGATGGGTGGAAAAGATATGGGCTGCAGATCCACCAACTGACTGACAGGTCCATTGAGGTGCAAAGCAACATAGCCAAGCTTTATGAAAGTGGCATAACAAAATAATAGCTAATGGGTGTCCCCTCTAACTAATGAAAATATGCATTTAACGCACTGAACATAATTCTCTATTCCGTCTCATACCTCGCCTGTAAGAAGGTGGATGATCTCAAAGGCGTGCTTGACGATACGCACGGTCATCAGCTTCTTGCCGTTGTTCCTGCCATGCATCATCAGAGAGTTGCAAATGCGCTCCACAATTGGGCACTGTGCCTTGCGGAACCTTTTCACCTGGTAACGGCCAGATGAGTGTGGGAGATACTTGGCAAACTTCTCCTTCACAGCAATGTAGTCCTGAATTGATGCAGTTGTCTATGTGTTATATTCACATTTCTTTTATTCAGTACAACTGTTCATGTAACTTTATTTTAGTAATGACCTTCCATTGCCAAAATAGTTCTAAATTATTGTAAACTGGAAGTGCTTTACTACTAATCATGATATTATTTTCTTATTGACTACTTTCATGGAAATCATTATTTTTGTTAATACCACTTTAGTTATTGAAGATGAGCTTTCACATCAATTTTGTTTCAAACAAGATTCCTGTGCACTCAGTTAAATGACAGACCAAGGTGTTGCACTATTACCTGGAAGCATCAATTGCCTACAAAATTTAAACTAATTAAAACAGTGAAGAAAATATTATATAAACGTAATGCAAGTTCCAACAAGGTATGTGTTTGTCAGAAACACTATGTCCCCATTTGTGCCACTTTGAAGCTATACATTTGACCTTTGACCTTGAAGGATGACCTTGACCTTTCACCACTCAAAATGTGCAGCTCCATGAGATACACATGCATGCCAAATATAAAGTTGCTATCTTCAACATTGCAAAAGTTATTGCAAATGTTAAAGTTGGGGCAAACAAACAAACAAACACACAAACCAACAGACAGGGCAAGAACAATATGTCCCCCACTATAGTGGTGGGGGACATACAAATTATAGAATGGTGAAAAGCACCCACTGTGAGACTTATGTCGCTGACTTGAACATCTTCAGTGGACCACTTTCCAAAGAGCTTGATTTCTGGCAATTCTGCCACAACGGGCGCTGCTTCATCCCAGTTCTCCATTGTCTGCACAGAAAATTCAGTCTAGATGAATTTACAACATGTTCTTTTAAACACAAATAGATAATAGATCACACAGCACCCTTTTTGCATATCATATTTGGGTCTCTTTTTTCCCCCTTATACCCGAAAACAAATATTGAATAAACGTTGGAGGCCCTGGAAAAAAATCGCCATAATCAGGGGTTCGGCTGTCCATCGCCATTGGCGCCATTTATTGGCGCCAAATGGCGCTATTTTTTTTTAAGTGGCTCCAATTTTTTTAAAGTGGCGAATTTAAAAAAATTGGTAAAATCCTATCCGAAAATGTACTGCGAGTCCAAAAGCACGCGACCGAGCATAAGCGGCCAGCGTTTGTCAGTTGTAAATATTGATTTACGACGATGTAAGCGACCTACAGTGTAGAGTGCACTGAAATCATGGAAGCGTTAAAGTGTTACAGTCGGTGTTTTTACTGCTATTGTCAAGTTTTATGGGGGTTATTATCAGATTAACGGTTCTTTTATGATAAAGAACACTCAATTATGTAACACTTAGGACAAACTGGCACAAGATCCATGATTATAACGATATATAAGGCGGTTACTCTTTAATCAATACCATGGTAAGTGTATTGTTATTTACACATTAGTTAAAGATAGTTAATATTTTTCACAGTTTATGTTGATGACTTTCGTATATAAAGACACATATATGATTACATATTCACAAGCAATCATGGCTTTTCATGACTTCTTTAATCCTCTAAAGCGTGCTTTAGAAATTGAAACAAATGAAAGCAATGAAAATCCTTCAAAATTGCAAAAACATGATAATTCTGTAGCAAAGCGAAAATTCAATGATAGCTGGAAGTCAGAATTCCCTTTCATTTCATATGATGTGAAAACAAAGTCAATGTTTTGTAACTACTGTGTTAAAAGCCAGTTCAAAAAATTGCATTTACATTCGGTTGTAAAAGGAGTCCTTAACTAAGCATGTAAAAACAAAGGGTATGTTTGTGTGTGGTTGCAAATTGTTTAGTTTAAAGTGCATATTCACATTGCTTCCCAGCTGTATTGTTTGTATTGAAATTTGATTATACAGTATGGAAATAATAAATGTTAACATTATTAGAAAAGTTTGGTTATATGTGATTGTTTATCATGTGCAAACCAATGTTTTTATGTATAAATAAAGCTTATTAAGACTTATGAAGTTACTTATTATTATTTATGTATTTACATACATTTAAAAGTAATAATATAGTCAATGACATTGATGTTGTAAGGTTTCTTAGACGATTGTCATAATTAATAAGGTCAGAATCAATAACTGACAGTTTCGCGCCACGAAAAAGTGGCAACAACTTTTTTTGGGCCAGTGGAACCCCTGCATAATAATGGCAAGTGAAATTACAGTACCATTCATAGTTAACCCTGTGCTTTTAAAGGGAATGTCAACCACGAATGACAAAATAAGAAAAGTTCTAAAATACCGTATTTGTTTACAATTATAAGTTTATATTGATGAAAATTTCACGACTGGTATATTATATTACTTGAAAAAAGTTCATATTTTCAGTATATTCGGTAATAAAATTTCGCAAGGGACTACCCTACGGGCGACTAGAGCGATAATTTCGCTCTAAAGCCTATCATATCGCCCTACTAGTCCAGAAAAGCGAAGATCAAGTCCCCCAATTTTTTAAGTAAACAAGACCGGAAAAGCGAAAATCAAGCTGCCCGATTATTTGTGCTAACACGTGCTACCGCCCGCAGGCGATTAGCATGTTAATTGTTTGTTGTTTATCTAACGGTTACACAATTTACCTCCCGCAAGGATCATTAATTGACCGTGACAAAGAAGTCCCTCAATATTGGTTGCTATAACAACACACTCGTGCCACTTCGCGCGTGCCGTAAGTTGTCTAATGATAACGTGATAATTGATTGACCATCCGATAATTGCAGGTTTTTTGGCAGACGGCAGTCAGTTAAATCGCGATGTGAAATCGAAAGTACATGGCGAAAATAGATGACATAACGATATACACACTATTAATAACGCAAGTAGATTGATCATTTTATATATAAAATATATACAATTCACTACACATGCACAATTTGCATTCCTGGGTTTACCACGTGACCATGATCATCAATCTACTGGCGTTATTTATAGTTAACTGGTATGGTTACCTGGTAGACATACCCAGTAAAAAAAATTACCAAATATACTGAAAATATGAAAAATTAACAAATTTTGTCAAGTTATGTAATATACCAGTTGAGATATTTTAATCCATATAAACTAATAATTGTAAAAAAAAACGGTATTTTACAACTTTTCTTTTCTTCGTCGTCGTGGTTGACAGTCCCTTTAATGTATCTTTGTAATTCTTTCGTTCGCTCTTTTCACCATATTGGAAAACTGTGGTAATTATGCCGGTATAAAAGTGGTGCAACACACCGATCGTTTGCACATTCCAGTTTTTTTCATTCAAAATTGGGGAAATAATTTATTTTTGGTTTCCAAAAAAAAAAAAATATATATTTATTCAGTGTTTTTTCACCTATAGGAAATGGTGGCGGGACCTGTCCAAAGGGGAAAAATGCACTGTTTTTTAGGAAAAGGAGAAAATTAAAAATTCATTATTTTATATGTAATGATATTGATTATATGAATTCACGTGTATGTTTGAATGTTATATTCACAGCTGAATGTCTCTCATCTTTTTCTAAAATATATATCAATGATTTTTTCAACATTAGTTTCAGACAGTTCAGCCTTCATGCAGTCTCAGTTTTCCTAGCCATTTTGAGTCTAATTCTAATTTTTTTTATAAATAAAATGGCAAATTTGAGCATTTTTTTTAACAATAAATTGAAACAAATTGGATTGTTTTTATCAACAAATATTGACACAATATTTTGGGGGAAAATACAATTCATGTGAAAAACCCACTGATTTGTGAAAAACTACTTTAATATAACTCTTTCAAATAATTCAAAACCTAGGCTTGGCAAAATTGCCAGTCCGCCGGTTCTGACCGGCAGATTTCCATCTGGTCCGGCAGGTTTAACAAGAATGTCGGTCCTGGCGACCGGCAAAATGTGAAATGAATGCAAACAAATAATTTTTTTTTTCAAAGTTGAAAATTTCAAGAGCAAACCCGTTACTACATCATGCATTAAAATGAAACCGCTCATTGTTTTGATGTTTGCAATAAGTTTGTTGGGTACAATAAGCAAATCCAACTGGTTACACGACCCCTACTTCAAACTCAGTCGCAAAATCAGCAACTGCGTTCTAACAAAAAAGATCTTGATAGCTTTGACATATTTTTTGAGTAGATAAGGAAATTTAAAATATGAATTTCTTTAAGAAGCATGGCTTTTAAAAGGTTGTTTATTTAATATCAACAATGTTCTAGTGATATCTTTATAACATGTACTCGTCATAGGTCTCCAAAAATGTCATCGTTTTAAATTCTACATGTTAGTGTCCGTTAACCGCAATTGTATTTTCGATACTTCTTGTTACTTTAGTTTACGTTGTTATAATCCCTTACTTCAAAAAGGAGATTGATAAACTGTGTGACACTGAAGAAGATATGGAAATTGAAAAGTATTGTCCAGACTATCAAGACAAATGGATTAACACAGAAAAACTGTTATCTTATTAGGATAAAGCATGGGCAGTGGCTTGTTGAGCAAAAATAAAGGGTTTATGTTATTGTACATATTTGTGTTGTTTTTTTTCGACCCGGCTAAATTTCTCCGGACCGGCACATTTGCTGAAATGCCTGTCCTGATGACCAGCAGATTTTTTCCAATTTTGCCAAGCCTGAAAACCATATTAATTATAGTTATATACTTTTTTTTAAACTTCTGGGTGGGATTCAGGGGGTTTTCACCACTGTCTGCGCCTCAGGAAAACGAATGCATTCCCAATCAAATCTAGATGACATTTTTCCCCAATTACAATAAAGAAGCTTTCTTTCAAAGAAGTTTACAAACACTAATGACAATTAGAGCGACTTCCTTCTATCTATTACGATCTATAACATGCGTTTTAACGACTCAGCAAAAAATATATTCTTTATTTTGTATGTTATAATAAATATTCCTATAAATTAATATTGTGTTTGTTTTTATTTGTCAGTTAATTAAAATGCTTATTTAAGTCGAAGATGTTTTTGTTGTAAAGCTGTTAACGTGCACGTAATCCTATTATCATGAAGCTGGAAATTTGAAAAAAACTCCTTACATGTGGTATTTTATCATGGCCTGTCATCTAGCTATAGCAATATGTCAATGACAAGGTGTAAAACTGACCACTTCTTGCTGTTTTGGTTATCAAAGTGAAAGTACATGGCAGACTCTATGGATAAAAAAATAACAACACAAAATGGATTTGACGATGAGTGGAAAGTGTTGAATAATTGTGAATTAAGAGGAAGTTCACGGTAAGCAGTGTTCCTAGTTTCTTTCACAGGCCTCTTGATTATTAAACCATGGGTTGATGTAGGCACAGATACTTGAATTTTTTTTTTGTTCCTTATATATATATATAATAAGAGTAAATGCATCCAACGATGATTTCACAGGTGTATTGAATAACACAATGCAACAGCATAAATGATCAAACAAAGCACACATATGTCATTGTGGTTGCCAGCAAGAAGCGTCCATCTATGATAAAACACCTTTTATTTGATGAAAATCGTCCAAGTATGTCCAAAACAGCCAAAAGTTTCACAAGTAGCACCCCAAAATGAAAGTGTGTAATTCCGAACGTCCAGCTGTCAGTAATGAATGAAGGCGATTTTCGGTCGATTGTTCACACTTAAACAAGAACTTTGCTATACACTCCATGTACGTTTGTCATTTTCTCAGTTTGCCATCGAACTACGTGGTTCTTTGGTAAGGGCACAACCAAAATACTCCGAAAAAGTAGAAAATACATAAAATATTATTTTTATATTCAAACTGAATCGATTTTATTGATGGAACGCAGTAAATTTTTATTTTGTTATTGATTGGTTGAATAAGTCGTCAATTATAGAACAAGTTTACCAATTTTATTTTCAACCAATGGAAATGTCTTCTGTCCGTAACACCGATTTCTGCCTCAATATGATGGACGTGAAAGTGTTAGTACACTAAATGTGTTGTTTCTTCTGAATTTCCGACTTTTTACCGTTCAACTTAAGGACGCCGCAGTTCGAAGGCAAACTTAGTTAATGAAAAACATTCGTGGACTTATAGCAATGTTCTTATTTTATTGTGACAAATCAACCAAAAATCGCCTTAATTCATTACTGACAGTTGGACGTCCGGAATTACACACATTGATTTTGGGGTCATATTCGTGAAACATTTAGCTGTTTTGGACATACTTGGTGGGCTTTCATCAAATAAAGGTGTTTATCATAGATGGACCCTTCCTGCTGGCAACCACAACTACACATGTGTGCATTGTTTGATCGTTTATGCTGTTGCATTGTGTTATTCAATACACCTGTGAAATCATCGTTGGGATACCTTTACTCTTATAATATATACAAGAACCAATTTTTTTTTCCAAGTACCTGTGAATGTAGGGTACCCTGTCTTTCCAGTTATTTCCCTTGTTTACTGGAAAATGGGCAGGGCCAGGGTCGGCTGCGTTTCCTTCCTGTTCTCCATTTACTATATAAGGGTATATTTTTGTATTATTTAGCCATCAGATAACAGGCTTTTTCCGCCCTATGCCACGGGTCCGAAATTCGGCCCCATTCCCAATGCAAATCTGGTTGTCTTTTTCCCAATTGAAAAAAAAATTCCCAATTCCAAAAAAAAAAATATTTTTTTTTTTTTTTTTTTAACCTTAAAATATATGAGTTAACCTGATCCAGTGTAGAAAATAGAAAGTACTGCATAATTAAATTATTTTTTGCCTTGAATTTGTTTTTAAAACTGTAAAATATGTTAATGATTATATAAGACTTTCCTTATTTTACTAAAAATCCGGCGCTTCGCGCGATTTTTTTCACCTAAAAAAAGGTCAGGCCTTTTCCCCAAATTCAGATTAAAAAACCTGCACTTATTACACATGTTCATAATATTTTGTTAAATTTTAATAATAAGTTATCAAAATAGTCGTTATTTACCAGTTAACGGCTTCTTTGAAATATAAGAAACACTTTTTACATGCGATAATTTTTCCCAATTGAGCCAATTTTGCGATTAATTTATTTCCCAAAATGGTGGTTTTCACGACGCGAAATTCCCAAAATTCCAGTGTGGCGTTTTCCCAAAATGGAGCGGAAAAAGCCTGGATAAGCTTTATGGATAGAAATTCAAACTCCTGTGGTAGTTGCAATATTTCAACTATCAGCTTTATAACCCAATGGTTAGCTGATAGTTGCAATGCGCCAGCTCTTGCCCATGGGTGCAAAATTTAATCAACAATGCAATGGTTAAGGAACACTTAAACTGCAAGATCTTATCAAGGTTTACCTGTCTAAACAACAAACTCATACGAATGGTACCATTAAAACAATAAATATTTGCTTTTTTATTGACTTAGTGTTGCTTTCGTACGCTGTATCCGCCATATTGGAAAATTGACCCAATATTGGTTAGGTCGCAGTACACCAATATTTTGCATGTCGGGTTATGTGTTGGCAGGGGTTTTTCTGCCTACTTTGGGAAAAAGAGTCTGACCAAATTGGGAATTTTTTATCGACAAAATTGCCCATTTTGGGAATTTTTGTATCATGAAAAGGCTCATTTTGGGGAAAAAAAAGAGAATTAATCATGCTTAAATAAGTCTGTGGTTTAACAATTTTCTTTATATAAACACATGCAAAACAAACATTGCCCAAACACAAGTTACAGCAACATTTTTGGCTGAGCTAAAATAGAGCCATGGGTATTTCATTTCATACTTTAATGTATTAAATGACGATTGAACTACAACTTTCTTACAAGGCTCTGAGCATTCAGTTGCCGATTTTGTGATTGACGGCCCTGGTATTACTTCTGTTGCTGTTACATTTTGCTGCCTATCGTCCGAGCCTGTCTGTTCAGGGTTACTCGCGGCAGTAATTTCGCAAGTTTCCGAGTTTTGAAAACTAAATGATATCGTAACACATCCTTTAGCCTTTATTTTTCGTGTTTTTTTATTGTAATATTTACTATTGTGCGAAGCCATGATTGAAAATAAGCGTCTACAGATATGGTATAGAATGTGTATTGTGCGGCTCTATATACTCTTTTGTATAATGCGCAACAGTTCGAACGTCATCGCTTAGCGTAAATGCATCCGGCAAATACACCAAAAAAATCTGTGTCACTAAAGGTTTTATTACGTCGCGAATGAAGGGAAGTCACTCTTTTGATATAAATTATGTTTACTTTTTACGATTTTTGGAAGATTTTATTTTTTCGAATTGGGAAAAATGCAATCAAAATTCAATTGGGAACGGGTCCGTTTGCTTTGGGAATGCCTCCTTTTCCCAGAGGCGCAGACAGTGCTGAAAAAACCCTGGTTGGAGCCTACAAAGTCGATAACGATGTGATATTCGATACAGCATACACTGTTTCAAATTTAAACATAAAACATGTCAGCGAAGAAAGTGTGTTGGCAAACTCTCACAGTGTCTTTGTATCAATGAGGACTCAAACTTTTTTTTTAAAAGAGCAAAATCGAAGCAAGTCGTGTTTTTATATAGGATGCATGCAAAGGATGACATCCGTAGGTTGCCTTTCAGGTAAATTTAACATGTTTATGGAGTTTATGCATTATTTTCCTCAATTTGTCTCGAACGACGTCTGTTTAGTGAAGCGCACGGATTTTCTGCGCTGAACTGCACTCATGTTTATGAAGGGGTGCATATGGACTGCCATAGCCACCATAGCAAAAATTATCAAAGGCTCTGTCAGTCCGTTTATATGGACTACTCCTGTGATTGAAGTAAAATTTTGAAATGCAATAAACTTGATTTTCCTCACGTAGGTCGTGTTTGAATTTATTTTCAATGGTAAGTGTTACAAAAAATCCGTTCTTGAGGTAAACAATTTCAAAAGGATCCATAACCAGAGACACAAGATATGTCATATGAAGGAATAGTAGATCTACAATAATTATTTCTGAAGACATTTATCAGCGAACACGACACATAAGTTCATTGTCATGCATTTATTTTATAACTGCGCCCATGAATAACCATAATTAATTAATTAAAGCAGTGGAATAACTTAATCAGGCGATACCAAAACAAATATTTTATGAACAGCAAAATGTATGTACCGACGATTTCACGCCCGGAAGTAAAAGAGAATGGGGACCACATTTTCCGCTGGGAGACGTTTTCTGAAAAACCACTACCCTACTGTTGCAAGGTTAAGATACACTAACTATTTCGTAAACACAGGGACCTATACAAACAAGGTCCCTGGTAAACACGATATCTGCTGATGTCGACTACCGGTAGATATAAATTAGATATAAATTGTATAAAGAAGCATTAATTTAGGATAAGATGACTTTAATTTCTAGATATTTAGATATTCTCACGGTACAACAACCTGGTACGGTATTGCATATGCGAAAAACTAATTCTACAGCAAAAGACGACAAGTTGGCCTGTAGTCTATGAAAACGGACCAAACTGACCTTTGAACAAAGGGACTGTTCTATAAGTAAGTACTGTACCAACTACTACTGAAGTGACTACTACTACTAAAGCTACTACATTTCTAAAACGACGTCAACTACTGAAGCAATGACAAGTACTAAAGCAATTACAGTTACAGAAGCAATTACAACTATAAAGCAACTACAACTACTGAAGCAGATACAAATACTGAAGCAACTTCAACTACTGAAACAAAAACAAAAACTGAAGCCACTGCAAGTACTGAATCAATAACTGCTGAAAAAAACTACTGAAACAATTCCAACAAATGGAGAAATTACAGCTACTGAATCGGCTTCAACTACTTCAGCAAATACAACTACTAATCAATTGGTGCTTTAAGAGGTAACTCGGGTTATCCGAAAATTCCTGTAAAGCTTTAAAGCTGTGGGCGCTTATCAAAACGTTTCTACTATTCACTATTGATGAGTGTTTTATTTTCATATATAAGATCTTCATGTTCACATGGTTTGTTATTTATAGTACAGCGTGGTATAATAACTATTACATGTGTACCCCTCCCACTCGAAGAAAAATGTACAATTCGCAAACATCATTAGTAAGCATCACTCTTCTCAGTGTAGTCTGGATTACCTGCCCCTTTGTATACAATAGAAGCTGGGAACCAAATTATTCTCAGTGACGTCATCGCAATCCAAACTGTGCATGATATTGTGAGCCTTGTTCTGAGAAAACCGGGCTTAATGCATGTGCGTAAAGTATCATCCCAAATTAACCTGTGCAGTCCGCACAGGCTAATCAGGGACGTAACTTTCCGCCTAAACCTGATTTTCGGTAAGGAGGTACTTCCTTGAAACTAAAATATCATAAAAGCGGAAACTGTCGTCCCTGATTAGCCTGTGCGGACTGCACAGGCTAATCTGGGACGACACTTTACGCACATGCATAATGTCCAGTTTTCTCAGAACGCGTCTCTTTTTATGAAATACTTTGTGTATCATGGGTCCGTATCCACAATGCACTTTTTAGACTTATGAATACAGGAAAGGTTAGTTACACGTATAACTTGTTCTAAATAAAGATATATGTTCATGTGTACTTAAAGGTGGTTAAAGGCTAGTTTCACTGAACTTGAATGGAACTCCTGGCTATTTTCATAAAAGGGATATTCTTTATTTTTATTTATAAATCTAAGGAGTGTTTTGTGAATACGGGCCCTGATTCTAAGGTAATAAACGTAATGACGTAGGCAGGCAATTCAAAATAGTTTTTACCATTTGGACTTCACATGTTGATATGTGGCGAGATTGAAAGAAAATGTATGGAGTTTAGTTTTCAGGCGACAAGCCTCGAATCACCCTAAATATAAAACGTGGTTTTAAATAAGCCGTGCTGTGTGAAAAGGGGGTTAAATGCATGTGCGTAAAGTGTCATCCAAGATTAGCCTGTGCAGTCCGCACAGGCTAATCAGGGACGACACTTTCCGCTTTTATGGTATTTTTCGTTTACAGAAAGTATCTTCTTAGCAAAAATCCAGTTTAGGCGGAAAGTGTCATCCTTGATTAGCCTGTGCGGACAGCACAGGCTAATCCAAGAAGACACTTTACGCCCATGCAATTAACCCTTTTTTCACAGAGCAATGCACAAATGTATACTGGATTAATAACCTCACCCAACCCAATTAATTGTTACGCGAGTTGTCGACCCAGCGCCTCAAAGACAGTGTAATACTATATATGACATTTAAAATCATAAAGCGGGCAAACGACACATGACACAATTGTATTGAAAGTCACTCACTCAATACGCTTCTTAAACAGCGGTGCTTACCGATAATGTTCGCATTTAGAAAGTAATTGTTTACAATTATGAAGACAGTGTATAGTAATTATTATTCAGTATACTTAGAAACTAAATGAGCGCTAGAAACAAGAAACCATACGCATATGCAAAGGTAACACGGTTATCCGACGATTTCAAGCGTCTGGAGCACACGCCGACGCCTACAAAAGATGTTGGCTTCAAACGACCGATAGATTACTGCGCAATGTGCATGGGTCACTTCCGGGAAACCCGGACACTCGCATGTCACCACCGGTTCTGCAGGGAGTGCTTGCAGCTCTCTATAGACTCCGCACCGGTCATTCCCGACCCCGACAGAGGCTTCGAGTGTGTTCTCTGTGGATATTTTACCAAGGTTATTTAAATAAATTATCAGAGTGGATTTTTTACTACCGAATTGGAGAGTACACAGAAAGATGGATGCATGAATACTCCTGTACTGTCTATATAAAGTTTTATCAAATGTGTCCAATATATTACAATACTTTATATGGAAAGTATTTTCATATTTAATTAACCCTTAAAGCGCTGGAGCTGAATTTTAAAGGCCTTTGCAAACAGTTTGGATCCAGATGAGACGCCACAGAACGTGGCGTCTCATCAGGATCCAAACTGTTTGCTATTTTGATAGTATTCTTTGAAAAAATCGAAGAAAATGCTAATTTTAGAAATTCTGCAGACGACATTTAAGCAGACGACAAATTTCCCAGCATGTAAAGGGTTAATATATATCATGTAATACTTGATGCTTTGATATTCATGGGCATATTGCAATAAGCACGCGTCATGTGCTTTACAGCCTCAAGCGTTTTCAATTATTTTGTTTTACCATTCTCTGACATGCTCATAAACATCTAAGTCGCATGCGTGCAACGGACGATAATGCTATCCGACTTCCTTCAGTGAGTATATGTTTTGTTAAACCATGTTAGTATGACGTATTCAGGTTCCCAATTACTCAATCGCACGCACGGAATGGGCGGCCCTGATGACGTCAGACTACCTTCAGCAGCAGCTCGTATCCACCACGGCGGAAACCGATCCTGTGATGGAGCAGGCCAAAGACAAAAAAGGTACATGATGTGGTAACACCGAGACAATAAATCGTAAAGCGATGTAATAGGAAAGCACAATGGATACATACCTTACTTCCTTTTGTAGAACGGGATTTTTTATAGCGACTCACATGATAAAAAAGCTACATATATAATGATACATGGAAGCGATAACGCAAAACGAGTCAAAACATCATATACTGAACAAATTGTCGAATTTCGTGGTAATTTGATTGTAACGGGAATTTGTAAAGGTTGTGTTCAAGTATCTTAACCCATTTAAGCCTAGTGGACTCTCCCATCCTTCTAAATTGCATCAATTTATTTCCAAAATTAGGGATGTCTAATATATTTATTTCTATATTTAGAATATTTCTTACAGAAATTCCTTTAAGCAAACAGCGCAAATCTGACTACGCTGTTTTCCATGGCCTTTTTTTCTACACGCTAGGCATACATGGGTTAAGAGTACAGCTTTTTATTTTAAAATACACATTTGTGCTGGGATATTTTCCTAGTGTTTAGACACGATACAAGTAAAATAATAATACATACAAATTTATATACGTATGAATTAAGATTTGCGTTCAAAATGACAAGTTCTACGCGAGTAAAGAATTGTACCTTATAATACGATGTTGACAGCCCCATTTACCGCTATTACACTCGTGTTGTACTCGCAAACCTTTTTCTAGACCAGGACGTTCAAACAAACGAATGGAGTCTGATCTGGCAGATCTCTGCGTACTCGCGCGCCTATCTTCGAACCAGGCGGCTGAACCCGTTCAAGCGGACCCGGAACGCTTACATCTACATGGAGAACGAAGATGACACCACTGCAAGGACAGACGCGGAGTGCACGGGAACAGCCGGCATCGACGGTGAAATGGGGGACGATGTAAAGGCAAGTGGTGAAGTACAAAGAGCGAAAGATACTGTGAGTGATTATAAACAAGAATCGTCTGGAGGCGATGGTGTTATGGATAAAACGAAACTTGTTTCTGCGGAAGATATTGCGAAAGATAATGGTACAAATTCAAGAGGCAAAGATATTAATAGTGGTTATGCAGAACAATCAACGGGCAATCTTGTTATACGATATTCACACAAAAACTATCGTGCTGAAATTGTCAAACATTATGGTACACGTTTAACAAGGGAAGTTTATGTTAATGGTACGCGCAACGAATCAACAGAGGACGATCTTGAGGATACGGTGAAATACGCGCGGGAAAAGCTAGCAGATAAAACACGCGATGGTGAAGAATTAAGTGACTCTGAGTCCGAAAACAGTGACATCACAGCAGCCGTGTTCTTTCAAGATTGTGTAATTGTCTATGATAAAGGTGGACATGATTCCATTACTATGTAATCAAATGCTGCGTGTATTTATGTCATTTTCTCGGAAAACCTGATTGAATGATAATGAAATTAAATTAATTATTTTGATGCGCGAACGTATATTTTTCGTTTTGTTTATTAAAAAATCAGCGCTTTAGCAAAACTGTGATTTCTTGTAACATACGCTGTTATGTTTTAAGTTGTTTGTATGAGTTCCCTGTGCATGTTTATCTTTACTAATACCCTATTCATTTTAGGGTTACAAGAGGCACAACTGTACAATTCAAAGATGACATTACATCGAATTATCAAAGCTACGGATGTCTTCGACATGGCAGTAATGGGCCACATTCTCTACATGACTGTCCCCAAACAGAAGACGGTGTACGGGTACAACCTACACGAAAAGAAACGTCTTCCGTCTATTCAACTTACACACAAATGCTACGGACTTGATAGTTTCGATAACAAAATAGCTATATTGCTATGCGATACGGCAGAAAACGACTTTCAGATTGCATTTATGAAGGATGTAGGAGTCGTGGCGGGTAAAACCGATCTGTCTCGCGGCGAATACCAATTCAAGAAACCGCAGTATCTGGCGGTGTGCTCTCTGACGCGGTTAGCTTATGTTAGTGACCGAAAGGCTAATCTCTTGAAATGTTTCCGTCTTGACGGCGGTCTTTGCTGGGAAAAGGTAGTGATTGGTGCTGGACCGTTGGCTATATACAGCGGGTACCTGATAATGGCACGGGCTTACACGAGCTCTGTAGACGTTTTCGCGGGAGGAGGGGAGTACAAAGGGAGGCTTCGCTCGGTGAAGTACGCGATAGTTAGGCCCCGGTGCATTGCGGCGAAGGAACACTCCGCCTCGTTTGTGCTCGTAGACGAAGATCAATTAATACATCGGTTCAAAATCTCCAAGATCTCCAAAATCGACCCAAAGACAAAGGCTGGTGGATCTAGGGCATGTGCTATTCTATAGGACAATCTATAAACCACGAATTTACACAAGCACTATTCTCCAGGCTGAACATGCTCTGTGAAGACCGCGTTCTGTGAAAAAAGGGCTTAATGCATCTGCGTAACGTGTCGTCCCAGATTAGCCTGTGCACTTCGCACATGCGAACCGGAGAGGACACTTTACGCCCAAAACTAGATCTTCGTAAAGAAGAGACTTTAACAACCGCATTATTCCATATAATCGTTGAGGGCCTCAATTATTAGCCTGTAATGACTTCCCAGGCTGATCTGCGACGACATTTTACGCATATATGAACCCCAGTTTTACCGGAATGAGGCTACATTGTTTAAAAGACTGTACATTCTTTATAGAGGTGAAAGGTCAAAATTGAAATCGTGAAATGGACATGCAGCAACGCCGCACTATTTATATTGTTCGTTGTAAATCATATGGCGACGGCCAAAAATACAAGACTCTTTTTTTATAAAAAATATGCAAAATAAACAATATATAAATATTTAAAAAACAAAAAGACAAGCGCACTCGATCAATTATGTTTGTGACAAATCGATGCTGATAATTCAATATATACTTTTTAATTTAAATGCAGGTTATACAAATCAATTTTTTACATTATAGTGATAATACAATGATATCATATATAATGCTATGCAAACTTTTGCAATATCTCATATAGCTCAATACCATGAGCGGTTATATATATAACGTTTTAATGTGAATATTTGTTACTGTTATAAATATGTAATGTATGCATATAAATGAGAATAAAGAATGAAACCTTTATTGGTGCCTGTTGTAAAGCTTCAATGTAAACGCCCCCATGAATGAACAATTGCATGGCACTCGTCTAATGCTGACCGTGACAGTTTGAAAGCCAAACAGCTGATAGGAAGACAATTCTTTTTCTAAACACGAATTGCTCAGGTACGGATCAACTAATCCGAAGTTGAAATTGTACTGATACAAATGTTGATACTGTTCGGAATACGGATAATGACTAATGGAATGTAGCCTGACACAAATACAATAAGAAACGTTGAGATTCATCCTGATATCTTTAGAACAAATTTCCCTTTTTATTGCTGTAAGCCATCGAAAGACGATTAAGAGTTATTGTATGAGTCGCGTTTTGAGAAAACTGGGCATAATGCATGTGCGTAAAGTGTCCGCCTTAACTGGATTTTCGTGTAGAAGAGACTTCCTTTAAACGAAAATTACCATAAAAGCGGAAAGTGTCGTCCCTGATTTATAGCCTGTGCGGACTGCACATGCTAATCTGGGATGACACTTTACGGACATGCATTAAGCTCAGTTGTCTAAGAACGCGACTATTTGTCAGATTATTTGTAGGTCCTTTTTTATGTAAGGGTATTAAAATTGAACAAGCCCAACTTCCTAGGAAGGCGCCTTCTGTGCATAGCCTGTTAAATATGACTTTTAAATATGGAAGAATAATTTCTATGCTTTGTATAATATGATTCGCTAATAACTCACCTGCACTTGATTTTACGGGATTCAATGATTTCACTGCTTGCAAAATTTCTGCTTCTGTGATGACAGAATTTAAAAGTTCATTTTGCGATTCATTAAAATCGCCAGTATTTGCATTAATATCGAAAATTTGTAACTCTTCATTTTCATAATTTTCTAAATCAAATAGTGTTTTAAAATGTTCATACCATTTTTCACAGGATATCTTAGGCTCTATTGTTGAATTTTTGTGAAGATTTTTTACATTTTCCCAAAACAGTTTCTGTTTTTTTACTGTGTTTGACAATGTGGTTACCACGTTATCCTTAAATCGTAAACGTTTTTTTCTACACAATATGTGATAGTTCTGTTTAGCCGATAAATAGTCCTCCAGATTATTCACATTATTATCGACCCTAAATAACCGAAGAGTCTTATTAACTTGCGTTTTATAATATTTGCATTCTTTATCAAACCATGTTAATTTTCGCTTTTTAATGTTTGTTTTTATTTTAGAAAGTAGATGCCGACTGCAATCTATAAGGATATCTTGAAACTTATTAATAATGATGTCAATATGTTCATTAGTGTTAAAACACCAGGTAAACAAATCATTAGTTTCAATTGCCTTCGAAAGGTTAAGCTTATATAATTCTAGGTTCTGCCCACTGAAGTTTCCCTTAAAGCGTTCTTCCAATTTGTTACTTTTTAAGGTAACCATTTCATTATGTTCAATTAACAATGTTTCCAATTTTAGAACAATTGGTAAATGGTAAGAAGAAATTTCCTCGTCAACATACATATCTTTGATTATATCAAATAATTCTGGATTACCAATAAAATAATCGATAACACTACAGCAATTCGAGCTTACGTAGGTGAAATTACCCATATCTTTATCAGATCCACATCTACCATTCAGAAAATACAATGCATACATTTTACACAAATTCAACAAGTTTCTACCACAGCTATTTACATGTATATCTAGTGACTTTCTATCACATACTCGAGGGTCAACGTTAAAAATAGACTCATATTCGTTAAACATTGGCAGATTTGAAATCGCTTCAATGCAGTCGTCTTCGACACCTACTCTTGCATTAAGATCGCCTGCCAAAAGTATACAATACTCGTCTATGTTTAAATTACTTAATAAATTTTCAATTATATCTATACCTTTAACATCTATATTTTCGTATACAGGAGAATTTATGGGCGGTATATATACAGCTATTTATAGTATATATCTGGATAACTTTAATACCTATTTATTAATTTTTAAAACAATGCCATCATTAAACGTATTAGGAACTTGTGTAACAGAATGATTCAGTTCTTGTCTTAAACCTACCAAAACACCACCCATATTTCTTCCACCTTTCAAAGACCTCTTTGCTGGCGATATATACCACACAAATCCTTGAGTCGAACTTCATTGGTAAATTAAGTCAATATTCACTTCCCAGGTTTCTAATAGTATTAAAATATCAAATTTAGATATATAATCTAGAAAAATGCATCATTCAGTTTCGATTTTAAGCCTGAAATGTTATATGACAATATTGATCCTATTGAATGCGATGTAGGGTAGATTTTCGGACCTTGACCACAATCCTAGTCCACATGCTGTTCGGCACTGGCAACCGAAGGTGTAGAAGCGTTTGCAGCATCCACGATGCCTACGATGTGCACGCGCGAAAGTTCTGTTTTCCGTTGATGTCTTACGTTGGTATAGTACACCATTCTTGTAGTATGCCTGTATACCACGCTGCGACAGGTCCCTGATTTTGTTACGTTGGGACATTGTCAGCTCATTTGACACACGAATACCAGAGTCCCTGAGACGGTCGCGTGCTTTAAATATTTCCCCCTTTAAATCATATTGTTTAAACATTACAAGGACCATCCTGTTAGAGTGTTTGTTAAATCGGCCTACACGTTTTATATCTAACACTTGACTATCTCGGGACAGCGACATTGTACACATCTGATACAAATTTCTGTTTTGTTTTATCTGCTGCTTCATTTTCTTCATCAGTGAGATCAAATATCCTAAGACAATTTTTAATTTCAGTATATTCAATTTTCTCTAGGCGTTTACCAATTTCGTTCAGTTCGGCACTATCTTTATCAAACATATGCGCAACTTCTTCAAACTCAGATCTGATGTTATATTGTTCATTTTCAATTTCACCAACTTTATTTTCAAGTGATTTCATATTTTCGGACAACGTATGCTGCTTTAACTCTATATTACCAATCTTTTCATTAATGTCGCTCAAGTCTTTTTTCACGCTTAACATTTCATGTCGAACAGCCTGCACTTCCATACGAACCTCGGCTATACAATCGTTCGTCTGCTTATTATAAGCCGCCATAGTATAAACAATGTATTGGGTGTCCGGATTCATAAATTGGCCAACGTATACATCATGCGGTTGGGATGGAGCCGAACCACTAGTATCGCGATGAATAGGGCCAGGATAAAGCTCGACATCCATCGCTAATAGCAATATTCTCTGGTGATAGCCCCTGTACAAACATGCATAACTTGTTGTTTCGCCAAACATATGTATGACGTGGGTACAATCCATATGATTTTGTGTAATGCTACGCTGCGCGTAACGCTCAATAAACGTAGATAGTAAGTCTACCGATGCATAGATGCCTTTAATATAGACACACAGGCCCAATACAACCAACATGCATGCGAACAGTCTGCAAAGCACATCGGTTCCCGGCGTATAAGGATTATACTGTTTATTTACTTTCCGCTGTAAAGGTCGCGACTTCCTTTGCACAAAACACCCAACGCGTATACGGTATTGATTGAGCTCAATACCCATTGTTCCGTCTAACAATAGATATAAGATTTAACACGACAAAAACATGCCTTGAATCGAACGTGTAAATTGTAAATTTTACTGTCCACTGACCACTATTGACCACTACTGACCAACTCTACAAAGTCACGGTCAATGCACACAGTCCTAATGAAACAGACCTTTTTACAGCAACAACAATGAAACAGACTTATTCTAAATATCGACAATGTTTCCTGTTACTAAAAAGGATGTTACATACTCAGAAAGGGGTGAGTTGTGACCAATTAATTTTTTATTTATGTTTTAAGTTTATTAATATTATCATAATTTATAATTAATGTTTATTATTATATAGGAATGCAAGGTACAACAAGACTACCAGTTACGGTTGTGTACATGTATATAGCTATTCATCATTTATTATACAAGTAAATACATATCCCGTGAGGCTTTAATATATTATTGTTTTGGTGTGAAAACGTTGGTTCACTAACATTACATTTATATCATAAATATTAACTCTATAGAGCATATTTTACTGTCGTTTTAATCTACGTAGCTTTTCTCGCGTAGCTGATGATGAAATAACGCATGTACTCTCCCAATATTAGGATACTTCTTATATGAATATGCCTCACTTTGTGTCCAGCATCTCATTTAGTAGACTTACATTGAATATGTTATGTTTGTATGTTTGTGTGTGAAACATTTACAGTAACGTATTAAAATTAAGTGTATGTGCTATGCGATCAGAGAATCCAGTTTAAATGAATTTAAATATGTATTCAATTTAACAATTTTGTTGAGAAGTACTCACAGATGTATGAGTCGCGTTCTGAGAAAACTGGGCTTATAGCATGTGCATTAAGTGTCGTCCCAGATTAGCCTGTGAAGTCCGCATAGGCAAATCAGGGACGACACTTTCCGCCTTAATTGGATTTTTGCTAAGTGACTTCATTTAAACGAAAAATGTCATAAAAGCGGAAAGTGTCGTCCCTGTTTAGCCTGTGTAGACTGCACAGGCTAATCTGGGACGACACTTTACGCACATGCATTATGCCCAGTTTTCTCAGAACGCGACTCATATGCATATTTTAGTGTTGATCTTAGTTCTGTTATTAAATTGAGGCATTGGGTTAACATGTGTACCGTACGTTCTGTTTACTTGTCTTCACGCATGGTTGATATCAATGGCCTGTACTTAAGACATAAATATGGTAGTCGTTATATACCATACTAATACTGAACGCATCGTTAGAACCTATAGTATTATTAATATGCATAGCACTACCACATACCAAGATGCATAGCGGATTTGTGTGAATGTGGGTACCGTTGATGAATAAACGATAAAACGAAAACATGCCTAAGTTTAATTATGACATAATTTGTAATTTTAAAATTATTTTCACAATTGAAAATAAAACTACAATTGTAATACTATTTGTTTGTTTTAGCGATACCTTTGTTTCGAATAATTAATTGAATGGTAGAATGACATAACGACGTTTTCAAATCCATGCAGAAATGTTAAGAAATTGAACATTTTAAAATGAATCCATTTCAAACTTGAAATATATTGTAATATAAATGATACCGATAATTTGGACAAATAATGTGCAAATTAAGTCGTTTGTAGTGCTTTTGCCCATATATGTCGATTTTGCTAAACATAAGCACAATGAAATTCTAAATGGCTTTGAAAGATACCTTTATTGAAATATCAAAGCAAACAAACAAGTTTAAGAATCGAATACACCGAATATAGATCAATGATGGCGTAGCAAGCACCGCGTGGGGATTTAATGGTCTTATTGTTCTCTTTAAAGTCTATATCATGCAATTTACAGCGAGTCATTCAATTTGTTTTATCCGAGGGTTTCCAACGTACAATTATATTTTTAAAGCAAAGTAGTGGTTTTATTAAAAACAATTGGGGCTACTTTCGTATAGTACAAGAAAAGCAATGTGGTTGTCGGAATGTGACTCTAGTTGGTCATATTTTAAAAAGTGGAACATTCGAAATTGTATATTGTTAAAGTATGCGGGAACGCAAAATAAATTGGCATGGGTTGGATGCACACCTGCAATTTACACACAAGTATAATCGAACTAATCTGTCGCTTGTAATGTCTGTGTACAGTTTAAAACCAATAGCGTACAACGTAATGTCTCACTGTTACAGACGGCGAATCCTGGACTTGGAGGTATATATGCAGCCCCGTGTACGCCGTTCAATAAAAACAGGTTGGCTTGCATGTGTTTTTAATTCGTGTTCTGAGAAAAATGGGAATAATGCATGTGCGTAAAGTGTCGTCCCAGATTAGCCTGTGCAATCCGCACAGGCTAATCAGGGACAACACTTTCTGCTTTTATGACATTTTTCGTTTAAGTGAAGTCTCTTCTTAGCAAAAATCCAATTAAGGCGGAAAGTGTCGTCCCTGATTAGCCTATGCGGACTGCACATTCTTATCTGGAACGACACTTAACGCGCATGCATTATGCCCAGTTTTCACAGAACGCGTCTCTAAAACTAATTCTGGGAAAACTGGGCGTTATGCATGTGTGTAAAATGTCGTCCCAGTTAAGCCTGTGCGGATCAGGGATCTAACTCGTTTTCGGTAAGAAGAGACTTCCTTGAAACGAACAATGCCATTCTAGCGGATAGTGTGTCTAATAACCTTGTGCGGACAGCATATGCTTATCTGCAACGATAATTTACGCAAATGGAATAAACCCCATTTTCCCAGAGCGAGGCTCATTTAAATGTAACACGCTTATCTTCCTCTATTATAACCAGTTGGTCATATTCACTGAGTGCAAAAAATTATGCAATTTTGTGGTTATTGTTTTACGCATGCATAAATACGAATTTAGCAAAGGAAATACAATATTAATAGCCAAAACACTATCACGCGCTTTGGATACTATTTTCCCATTGTGTAAGTTTCCAAAGATAAGGAGAGTATACGTTGGCCTGGAGGTGACATCACGTGCGCACTTGCGAAGCAATTAATTTAAGGCTGTTAAGGTCTCTTACAGGCCATAAGTTCACGGGATACGTGAAGATTTGCACGTTAAGATTTTCACTTGGGCACGTGAAGATTTGTACTTGTTCACGTGGAGATCTTTCCTTTCGCAAGCGAAGAAAAACATATTTCGGATATCATCTTCAAGCAAACGTTAGAAAAGCACCGTAACACTGGACCCCACTGCATGTTTACGAACGGGAGCGCTTATAAACTTTAATACTCACACATGTTATATTTGTTCACAGAAGTGAACAATATTATTTGATAAATATATGGACCGAAAAACCGCCTATATACAAGAGGATTCTCATCAAGGAAAGTAAATGTATGATCCAACGATTATAAAGTTTTAGTGCATTATATTTTTTGCAGATTACTACAGTGCATAACATCGATGCTCTCTAATTTCAGAGATGTTGATTATGACAAAATCAGCTGCTCCGTTGACTATTTGAAGAAATCCCGCTTCAATGGATTGTTTGGTAAGTCCATCTTGATAAAGACCATGACAGCTGAGTGTATTTGTGATAATATGGCCCTGCTCTGTGAAAAAGGGGTTTAATGCATGTGCGTAAATTGTCGTCCCATAAATTGTGCGGAAAATTGGGGACGACGCATTCCGGTTTTTTGGATTTTTTTCGTTTACAGAAAGTCTCTTCTTAGCAAAAATCAAGTTTATGCGGACAATGTCGTCCCTTAGCCTGTGCGGTCTGCACATGCTTATCTGTGACGACACTTTAGGCACATGCACTAAACCCCCTTTAATTAAAAGACATCATTCACATATAAGAACCGGGCTTTGCATGTGAAGTATCGTCGAAAATGAGCCTGTCCACACAGGCTAATCAGAAATGAAACTATCCGCGTTTACACTTATTCTATCTAAGCGGAAAGTATCGTCCCTGATGCAGACTAACCTGGGGATATACTTTAAACACATGCATTAAGCCCGGTGTTCTCAAAGACCGCCTTCAATTGAATATGATAAGATAAAACCACATGTACACCACTGAGGGAGACACGAAGTTTTAAGTGTTTACGGTGTTTAAAATGAATCACATGCTAAAACATGCTTAAACAAGCAACAACGATATCATTGTTGACATCACATGAAATCTTCACTGTGTTAATGATGTATGTAGCAACGACGCAAATGCCTATCATAACGATAAACGTTGGAACGGACGCTAACTGTCGCGTTGCTACAATGTAACATACTATTTCACGATTTATGCAAAAGCGAGGCATTAAAGTCTCTGCCTTTTTAGCTCACCTGAGAACAACGTGCTCATGGTTAGCTGTTGTGATCGCCGTTTGTTCGTCGTCCGTCGTGCGGCGTCAACATTTTGCCTTGTGAACACTCTAGAGGCCACATTTATTGTCTGATCTTCATGAAACTTGGTCAGAATATTTGTCCCATTGATATATCGATTTAGTTCGAAACTGGGTTAAAAACTAGGTCACTAGGTCAAAAAAAAGAAAAACCTTGTAAACACTGTAGAAGTAACATTTGATGCCCAATCTTCACGTATCTTTGTCAAAATGTTTGTCTTAGTGATATGTTGGTTGAGTTCAAAAATGGTCCCGGTCCGTTGAAAAACATGACCGCCAGGGGGCGGGGCAATATTTATTATATGGCTATAGAGAAACCTTGTGAACACTCTAGAAGTCACAATGTTTGCCCAATCATCATGAAACTTGGTCAAAACATTGGTTTCATTGATATCTCGGACGAGTTTGAAAATGGTCCAGATCGGTGAAAAATTATGGCCGCCAGGGGGCGGGGAAGTTTTCTCTATATTTATATAGTGAAAACATGTGAACACTCTAGAAATCACATTTTTGGTCCAATCTTTGGTCCAATCTTCATGAAATTTAATCAGAACATGTGTTTTCCGGATATTACGGTTGAGTTTGAAAATGGTTGAGATCGGTAAAAAAAACATGGCCGCTAGGGGGGGGGTCATTTTCCTTATCTTTATACAGTTAAAAAAGCTTGTGAACACTCTAGAAGTCACATTTTTTGCCTAATTATCATAATTTATTTTTCTAAACATCGATTTGTATAGATATCTCGGAGAGTTCGAAAATGGTCATGATTGGTGGAAAACCATGGCCGCCAGGGGGTGGGGCACTTTTCTCTATATGTATATAGTGAAAACATGTGAACAGTCTACAATTTGCCCAATCTTTATGAAATGTGGTCAGAACATTTGTTTCCTGGATATGACAGTTGAATTCGAAAATAGTTTGGATCGGTAAAAAAACATGGTCGCCAGGGGGATCTTTTTCCTAATATTTATATAGTACAAAAGCTTGTGAACACTCTAGAAGTCTCATGTTTGCCTAATCAGCATGAAATTTTGTCAAAACATTAGTTACGTGGATGTCTGACGAGTCTGAAAATGGTCGTGATCAGTGGAAATCCATGGCCGCCAGGGGGTGGGGCAGGTTTCTTTATATGTATTGTAACGCCTGCCTTGTAATTGTTCACTTTGTTTTTATTCTTACAATAATGATTCTTTAAATTACAATTTTTAATAACTTTTAAATTCATTAATGATAGTTAATAACTTATAAATTCATTAATAATCGATCAAGTATATTTTAATTGCATGATAATTCTTAAGAAATGAAATAAATGCTTTACACTCTCTGCAAGTGTGGTTGCAGCTAGTTTACATCAGTGGTCAGTACTGCATCTCTTCTGACCAGTGCTTATCTTTACCTGGATACTTAAAATAGCAGTGCTCTCATTTGATTGGATGTTTACCTAGGTTACTAGCAATATATGCCAGCTACACCTCAGAATCAGGGGACTGGCAAATTGTTGGCCTTTCCCATAAGAACTAATCACCCGAAACATCTGGGTATACAAGTGAAAGAGTAATGTTAGACCCCCTGGCACTAAGTTGAAACAGTCAGTCCACTAATTGAACGATTGGGGTTAGTGAATTACTAACCTGCCAGACCTGTTTAGTGTAGCAACTGTTAGTTTTATCATGGAGATGAATTTAATGTGCTAAGTTGAAATTTCACTTAGTAAAAGTGACTTGCCGATAGTCTTATTCTCTAAATGAAAATATTGAATTAGTGATTTACTGTGTTTCACTTACTGGGAATGTTAAGTTAGTGGAGTTAGTTTAGTTCTTTTAACTAAGTGCGATTATTAACTAAGTGATAACTAAGGCAAATGGCTTAGTATTTTTGTTCTCTTAGTGAAAATATTGAGTTAGTGATTTAATAAAGAACAGGACTTAGTAAATCTATGCAACAACAAGTTAAGTGTTTTTAATAAGTGATGAGTGAACATAGTGAATTTATTAAATGACAAATCTCAGCTAGTCTTTTAATTAAAGTGACTTAGTGTGTTGTGATTAATGCAAGTTATAAGTGATTAATCAAGGCCGAAGAAATGGATTTAAACTGTTTGCTTTCTTTAAGTGTCTTACATTAGAATTAAGTTAATAATTCAATGAAAGTGAGTTCTTAATTATTTGTTTAGTGAAAGTGAAGTTTGTGAGTGAATTCAATAATAGTGATCACGGTGTTACGATTTAACCCATTTCTATGTTATTTTATGTTAATTATCCGGCCTCATTTGTATAGAACTTTACATTTGTCTAGTTAGGTAAGTTTTCAGATTTTTCAGTTTGATGGTTATAATAGGGGTTTTAAGCAAGTTTTAGTTAACCACATTATTCAGTGTGGTAGAAGATAAATTTTAAGCCAAAACACGTTTAAATACGTTAAGTTTTAAAAACTTCGATCTTCATATTTTTGTAAATTGTCATGTTTTTCTGTAAAGTTAGACTTACGGGCATCAATAAATTACGCTTTTAGTCGTACGATATCGGGTGATGTGTACATGATCGATTTATGTCTAATTTTATTGGTCAGTTGAAGAAAAGTTGTTCAGTTTGAGTTCATGGAGAGAATGTTCCTCGATTTTTCGGTAAACGCTGCTGGGCGGTTACACGTATAAATCGACAGACTATTTGACATACACGGACAGTTACACCTTACAGACTAGAGCACTAGCTGGGACGTAAGTGTCCATAACATACGGCATTTGGGTAAGTTATTTTATTTTCAATTACATTTTTGATACTTGTTTTTGCTAGGTGAAATAAATTGTTGTTTTATTTTAATATTGCAATTTATTCTTACGGGAATAAAGTAGATTATTGTTTGCATTTTTACAAGAAAACGCCGATGTTTATTTTAAATATAACCATTTATTCTGATAGGAATAAAGAAGATTGTTGTTTGCATTTTTACAAGTAAACGCCGAAGTTGTGTTTAATTTTTTTTAAATAGTTGTCAAAAGCGGAAACTTGCATTATCTGTATAGTTGTTTGCTTGTGTACATAATCCTAGATACGCGACGCATGGTAATAATGAATTTATTTGTCTTAATGTTATTTATTGTGTGTATACGCTTTAAGCATCAATTGATTTAACAAACCATTTAGAGTTTGATTTAATTCATTATTACACATTAACGGTGGAGTATCATATTTTATTAGATGTTAGTTGGTAAATTGAGTATTATGTGTACATTTTTTTGGCACATCGTGCATTTAATATATGCATTCAAGCGAGTAGCAGTATTTGATAAGACACTTGTGCATTTATGGAAGTAAACAAGTTTGTGATACATTGTATGACATTGTACTATATTTATATGGTATGACTGTAAGACAGTCGTTAATGACAAAGTATTTATGTCATTTATTTTAGCCGTTTCAATGTGGGTAGTCGTTTGGCATGGTAGACGACAGGTCGTCAACGCACCGTTAGCGCTACGCCAGTGCTACTTGAGCATCCGCAAGTCTACAGGGCGTCATACTCGTTGACATTACCGACGACACCTCGTTATAAGGCGGAATACGGGGAACCGTTTGCACCGGTATACGGCCGGTCACGTAAACGTTACCAGTACGTTCTACTTCCGGGCAACGTCTGCTCGGCGTTTGACAACGTTCTACTTCCGGGAATCGTCTGCTCGGGTATCTACAGACTAATTCAGGGCTCGATACAGCTCGGGAAACTACAGTCTTGTTCCGGGCATAGTCTGCTCGGGTATCTACAGTCTACTTCCGGGCTTGATACAGCTCGGGTTATTTGCACTCTACTTTCGGGCTTGATACAGCTCGAAGTTTGCTACGTCGCAGAACACTATCACCGGTACTCAGCTCCGGTTCTGGTCATTGACGGCTGGACCTAGGTTCAGGTCGTGACACTCAATAGTGCTCCACCACTACATCTAACAGTTACAGTTGAACTACGTTAACTGGCCATTAACTTTGATACTTTGTTGGTTTATTTCTTTTGATAGTCATATCATATTGTAAATCCATGTAGTTTATTTTAGTGTTGTAAATACGGAATATTACGCTAGTCAATTGTTCCAAGAGTTTGTATCACTCGAGTGGCTTGTGTGATGAAGTATAGCACAAGCCACGAGAGTGATACAAACTCTTGGAACAATTGACTAGCGTAATATTCCTTTTATTATATACAACAACTAACGAAAACAGTTAACAAATGTATTTTTTACTTTAACAAAACTGACAAAACAATAACTAAAACGGTACGCCATAGTTTATTTAGGACTCGTATGAATACAGTTTATGTAAACTAACGTGTAAACATTCGAACCGGGAAAACACAGGTTTCCGACACGCTTACCTTAATGTCATCGTTAATCCAATTTTTATAACAATTAAGTTGACAACTTTAATCCGATGTTTATAACAAAAATGTTTAAATGATATGCACTTCCACTTCTATCTTACATGTCTTTATCACAGGCAGCAGTATCATAAATTTGCTCCCCCCCCGGGACCCTCCCCCCCTCCCCCCCGAACTTACCCCCAGGGCTTCCAGATTGTTAAATGTACACCTATTGTGTATGGTTTGACTTTTCAACAACGAATATTGACAAAAATTCATAGTTTGAAAAAATAACCCTCGTATAGGTATTATATATACACAAGGTATGAAACGCACTATATGCCTATTGCTGAAAGATTGTGGAACAATGGACGTGACCTTTTTCATCGAAAACACACATGTTCCCAAATACTTAAACTGTGTATACCCGGCGGCTATTTCGAGAGGGCTAATGCGTTTTTACTTCAGACTTACTCCAGGACTCCGGGGGTCACTGGTTCGAGCCCTGGTACCGGCTACTTTTTTTTCCTTTTTTAAATTTTATTCTTGATTTTTTACTGGAGCTTTTAAGATCCAATGTTTACATTTATCAATATATAGAATTTAATGACAAACTTCAAAATATGCCAAAATCTATGAAAAGGCCCCTTTAAATGCATCGATATGTATAAAATACGGAATGTAATGAATCTATGCAAATCGGGCTTAATGCATGTGCATAAAGTGTCGTCCAAGATTAGCCTGTGCAGTTCGCACAGGCTAACCAGGGACGACATCTTCCGCTATTTGTGTGGATTTTTTTCGTTTGAAGGAAGTATTTTCTTTGCGAAAATACAGTTAAGGCGGAAGTGTCGTCCCAAATGAACCTGTGCGGACTGCACAGGCTAATCTGGGACGAAATGTTAACGCACATGCATGCAGTTTAGTTTTCACAAAACGACGCTCTTACATATCTGCTCTGAAAACTGTTGGGGGTGTTACAGTGAACGGAACGTTGGGAGAGGGCCTCAGTCTGTCGCTGGAGGAGCGGAAACAGAGCCTCGAGGAGTGGATGCGTCACGCGGAAGGGTAAATACAGGTGCCCGTGGCACAAATGATGTTGCGATGATTTTTTTTATTATTCAATATAAAACATACAATGTAAATATGTGCATAAGCAAGAACAAATGTGGTATAATACAACAGTAATGTCAAACACATATTATACATGATATGCTAGGATATACTGTTTTCTTTTGCTTTGGTTGCATGTGGTGTATGCTGTTATTACCAGAGTTAGGTAGAAGACAACTGGACTGGGTTATGAAAGTTTATGCTTTTCCATTTTTGTTCAAAAATATGAATTTTATCGTTGTTGAGGGCTATTTCTTTTTCAATTTGGATCTTTAGTTTTAAATAGTTTATAAAACAGTTGAAAGTAGGTATTTGTTTTTTGTATTTGAAGCTAAATATAAAATATTTCATTAATATGATAATGTGGTTCACAGTGTTATTTATTTCTGGTATTTTAAAATGATTCACACCGAAACTGATATTTAAGAGAGACAGTTTTAATTTTAATTGTTGGTTCTCTAGAAATGTTGTTAACTGGTTCCATAGAATTTGAATATGTTTGCACTCCCATAAAAGGTGTTCTATTGTTTCAATGTGTTCGCTGCATATATCACATAAATTTGTGTTGGATAGGTTGCACTTAAAAAGGTATTTATTTGTAGCTATGATTCTATGGACATATTTATATTGAAAATTTCTCAGTGTGCTATCAATAGTTGTTTTATATGGCATGATAACTATTTGTTAACCAGGTTTTCCGAAGGAAAAAACTGGTTATTAGATTGGCGAATGCGGGCGGGCTGGCTGGCGGGCTGGCTGGCTGGCTGGCGGGCTGGCGGGCTGGCGGAATAAGCTTGTCCGGGCCATAACTATGTCGTTCATTGTCAGATTTTAAAATCATTTGGCACATTTGTTCACCATCATTGGACGGTGTGTCGCGCGAAATAATTACGTCGATATCTCCAAGGTCAAGGTCACACTTTGAGTTCAAAGGTCAAAAATGGCCATAAATGAGCTTGTCCGAGCCATAACTATGTCGTTCATCGTCAGATTTTAAAATCATTTGGCACATTTGTTCACCATCATTGGACGGTGTGTCGCGCGAAATAATTACGTCGATATCTCCAAGGTCAAGGTCACACTTTGAGTTCAAAGGTCAAAAATGGCCATAAATGAGCTTGTCCTGGCCATAACTATGTCATTCATTGTGAGATTTTAAAATCATTTGGCACATTTGTTCACCATCATGGGACGGTGTGTCCCACGAAAGAATCACGTCAATATCTCCAATGTCAAGGTCGCCACGACTAAAAATAGATTAAAAAAAAAAAAAACTTACAAAGGGGGTTAATTTTTTTTGGTCATTTCAAAAGTTCAGTTTGAGTTTTCTCCCTTTATCAGATTTTTTTTTCACAATGAAAACCTGGTTTTGTGACAATTTTGTCCCTTGTTTCCAATTAAATTCTTGTTCTCGAAGAAGGCTTTGCCATTTATTTTGAATCTTGGAGTTTTCTGCAGGGTGTTTAATTTGTAGTTTGTAAAATATTTTGTTTGTTTTGTTTTGTTTTGCAAGTATGTTTTCCGTGAATGATGTTTGAGTACATGGTGTGTTATTTGTATTAATTGTAGATTTAATATTTATGGGTATGCTTTTAATTAATGTGTAATACATTAGGAAATTGCCCGAAGGTATCCGTATATATAACATATATTCTCAAAAGAGTAGAAGTCTTTTATTCTGTAATCGTACAATTGGTCGACATATTTAATGTTTTTTTCAAACCAATGTTCATAGAAAAAGGTCTTATTGTTTGAAGTTATGTCTTTATTGTTCCATAAAATAGTTTTACTGGTGATTTGGGTTTCTAGATTATGAGTAACATTTGTCCATGCAAATAAAACATGAGACAGAAATATGTTTTCGTTTGCAATTTCATGCAAAATGGTATTGCTGATGTTACATTCAAAAAGTAAGGAGTCACCATATTTTTTTAGGATTTCCTGGTAGAATAATTTCCATTTACTTGTATTGGTATTATCTAGATATCTTTTCACCCAGCTGCATTTGATTGCATTCAAGAATGAGTCGATGTCCGTTAATTGGATACCTCCATTTTCTACAGATTGAATTAACTGAGTTCGCTTAATTTTATCAGGTTTACCGTCCCATATGAAATTAAATATTTCTGATTGTATATCTTTAATAATATCATTTGGTGGGTTTGGGAGAACTGCTAGTGTATAAATTAATTTAGGGAGTGCAAACGTTTTCAACACTGTGTTTTTTCCGATTAGTGTAAGTTTACGATGCTGCCATGATTTTAAACAATTTTTAAATTTTTGAAATTTAGGCAGTAAGTTTTTTAGAATGGTTTCATTTTCATTGTTTGTAAAGGTTATTCCTAACGTTGTTGCTTCATCTGATGTCCAGTGGAATTTCATTTCTTTTTTAAGTTGAATATTACTTTGTTTTAATTTACCTACTCGTAGCACAGTGCATTTACTTTTGTTAAGTTTAAGACCCGATGCCATTCCAAAAAGAGTAAGTGATTCTATAAGATTATTGAATGAGTCAATACTGTCATTTAAAAAATAAGTTGCGTCGTCAGCAAATAGGGACTGTTTAATTTCTTCGTCAGGTTCTAGCGATATTCCATTTACATGTTCATTTGATTGGATATAGTGTGATAGATACTCGATGCATATAATAAATAGTGAGGATGAGAGGGGACATCCTTGTCGTACCCCTCGTTCGATGTTAAAACTGTTTGAGAAGAAGCCATTGTTAATTATTATACTGTTAATATCGGTATAAAATAGTTTTACCCATTTAATTAGACTTTCACCGAAATTCATATTTTCTAAGCAAGAGAACATGAACGAATGGTTTAGTGAATCGAAAGCCTTTTCAAAGTCTGCAAAGAAGATGAGGCCAGCATTGTTTGGTTGGTTGAAGTAATTTATGCATTCTTGTATCAGACGTACATTTTCACCAATGTATCGTCCTTTAATAAAACCAGATTGAGAGCTTGAAATGACTGATGGTAATACTTTTTAAATTCTGTTTGATATACTTTTAGTTGCAATTTTATAATCATTGTTTAGTAAACTAATCGGGCGCCAGTTTGATAAGGATTCTAGGTTTTTTCCAGGTTTTGGAATGAGTGATATTATACCTTGTTTTTGAAGCATTGTTAAGTTTTCGTTGTTAAATGAATAGTTTAGAGAATTAATTAAATATATTTTGATATCATTCCAGAATATTTTATAAAACTCGATTGTAATGCCATCAGATCCTGGACTTTTGTTGTTTTGCATTTCTTTTAGTGCTAATCCACATTCATATTCATTGAGTAATCCATCACACAATAGTTTTTCCTCTTGATTTAAAGCATGATGTGTATTTTTAAAAAGGGTGTTATTTTCAACATGTTTTCGTTTATAGAGGGTTTCGAAAAATAGACGTTGTTCTTCTAGTATTTTAGTTCTGTTTGTTATATCTTCGCCGTTGACTACTAATTTGTGTACCGTTTTTTGTTCACTTCTACGTTTTTCAATGTTTGCGAAGTATTTTGTATTTTTTTCATTGTGTTCAACATGCTGAGCACGTGCTCGTAGTATTACTCCATTGAGATGTGTATGATAAATTCCTTCTAATACTTGTTTTTTTGATGTTATTTCATTTTCAATGTCGGTTGTATCGTTTGTTTTTTCGTGCATTTGTTTTTCAAGTGTTTCAATGATTTTGATGGTTTCAGCTTCAAGTTTGTGTGTTTCTTTTTGTTTAAATGATGAGTATCTGATTGTTGTGTAACGTATATTTCCTTTAATTACTTCCCATAAGGTGTTTGGGTTTGCATCTTAATTATCTTGAACTGTATTGAATATTTCTTGTTTTATTTGCGCTTGATATTGTGTATCTAATTTAGATGCTGTTATTAATTTTAAAGTATCCTGGGCCTCTCTCAGGTTGTATTTTGTGTAGTTTAAGTTCGACTAGAGAGTGATCAGTCATAAATCCTGGTTTTATGCTACATGTGTCAATTATGTTGCAAAGTGACTCAGATATTAAAAAGTAGTCTAATCTACAAAACATTGTAGGTTTTGTGTTTGAGTGCCAGGTGAATTTGCTTTCGTTTGGATTTATTGTACGCCAGATGTCTAACATATTGTTATTATCAATTATGTTATTCAAAAAGTTTCTATTTTTAGGATGAGTATAAAGGTTTCCCTTCTTTTTATCTAATAATGGGTTAAGAACAGTATTGAAATCACCACCGACTATAATGTTTTTATCTTGGTTATTAATTATGAAGGATTGTAATGTTTCATAAAAAGAGGAATCATCTATGTTAGGGCCGTAAACGTTGATTAATGTTAATTGTGTTTCGTGTATTTTGATATCTATACTTGCTTGTCTGCCAACTATTATTTCATTAAAGTTATCGACTGTCATCCCAATATTATTTTTTATCAGAAAGGCAATGCCTTGTTTATTTGTGTGTTGTCCACTGAGATAGATGTCTCCGTCCCATTCATCTTTTAAGGTTTGTGCTAAAGTGTGTGTCAAGTGACTTTCTTGTAATAAGCATATGCTATATTTTTTTTCGTCTAACCATTTGAAGATTTTTATACGTTTATCTTTATTGTTTAGCCCTTTTACATTCAAAGTGCATAATTTAATCATTTAAAAAAGGTGGAGGATGATGTTACTGATAATTTGTGTGTGCTTGTCCAGTTAGTTTCTATTTTAAAATGTCCAGTTGATTTCTGTTATAAGATATAGGTCAATGGAATTTTTCCATGATTTGGTATTCGATGCAAAAGTGATGTGTATGTACAAATATAGTAAACATTTCATCATGACATATATAGTGGAATAAATGCAAATAAAAAAATATAAAGGGACAAAATCAACTAAAAAAACAAACAACAACAAACAATTGATACACAGAGATGCAAAAAACAAAAAACAAAAAAGAATAAAACATACGGTACTGGTATTGGTTTTTAAACAAAGTAATGATATCTTTTTCCAATGTACTGCTAAAGTATCTAAGACGAGAGCAGAAATTTGTAAAATAAAACAACAACACAACGCTTACATATGATGTCATGAATCAGTGGTTATATATAAATTAAATTATCCAATGTGCAATTATATATACATATATATATATATATATATATATATATATATATATATATATATATATATATATATATATATATATATATATATTATTTAAGTATTCTTTGTTGCTTATATACAACTATCCGGAAACAACCACAAAAGAAAAACTTCATTATTTCGTTATCAATTTTTGGTAATATTAACTTCGGATAATGAAAGTTTTAGTACAAAATAATGGTGGAAAAGTCTGCTCTACTTGATTTCTCTTCACCCTGGGAAGAGATATCGTAGAGAGAGATTCTAACAAGATGTCAGTACCTTTATCAAATGCCTCCTTTGAAAACCGAAAAAGGAGATATTGTTCAAGGTATTCATATATATTAACAAATATATATACACCTACACATATACACACGTACATACACACATATATACATGCAATTCTTGTGATTTTCAGTTTTTCTGTATGTAAATATACACTTAAAAAAACTAAGCTATGTATAAGCTATGTATCTACATTTTCACTTGATTTTAAAATGCCTATGATTTTCTGTTTTTCTGTATGTAAATATTCACTACACAAACTAATCTATATATAAGCTATGTATCAACATTTTCACTAGATTTTAATATGCCTGTGTGATTAAAGAATTAATGATAGTTGTAAAGAGTTAGGCTCCATATGATTGTCCTTCACAGTAGGGAGAAAAAAGTCTGATAGTTATTTGTTGCAAAAAAGTACCGATCATGTCATTGTATATATTATGTAAAGAATATTTGTTGTCTTAACATTACAATTTGTTTATCAGCGTAATTTATTTGTTTATAAAAGATGCGTTATTGAGTTTATTATTTAAGTCAATACAATTGACAAAAATATGACAGTGCATATATGCCAGTTTAAATGGTGACTATTTATAAAAATAAATAAATAAGAGATCTACGGGTCTAAGATGAATTGTGTCTTAATATAAAACAGAATTTAACAAATCCATTTGTGCAAGGCCACACAAAAACGCATGCATACATAATCCTACTCTCCCGCTAACATACACATGGTGTATGGTCGCTAATTACATCTATGTTCGACATACACCTCCAACAAAGATGATATATTTATCAAAAAGTGTGGACGCAATCTATTAAATACATTAATATATTTATTAATACCATCAAAGTGTTGTTTTACTTAATTTGATTAAAAACACAAACAAAAAACGCACACCTGCCTAGAAAAAAGTTGTGTTTTATTTATATAAAACAAAATTAAACAAATCGATGTGTGCAAAGATACAAAAAAAAACGCATGCACATATAATCCTATTCGCCTGCAAGCATACACACATGGTCGCTAATAATTTATGTTCGACATACACCTGCAACAAGAATGACAAAGGCTGACAGTGACAGACAAACATTTGTACCAATGTAGCAAACAACAAG
Source organism: Dreissena polymorpha (assembly GCF_020536995.1). Lineage (NCBI taxonomy): Eukaryota > Metazoa > Mollusca > Bivalvia > Myida > Dreissenidae > Dreissena > Dreissena polymorpha. The sequence continues at coordinate 29,952,964 of NC_068361.1, forward strand.
ATGCATATTAATTGCTTGTTCTCGGTGGTTTAAAACATATATAAATCGCGGTGAGTTGTATATATTTTACAAAAATACTACACGAGTAAATATTATGCTTGAACTGTATTTGTTAAGTCAAACTATCTTTAAAATAAAGCGTTCTTAATATTAATGATGCCTAATGTGACACAGTAGTCTTAATTAAATCACACTTCGTTCAGTCAGCGGAATAATGTGGTCAGTGAAGCGTTAATCTTTTTCGTGACACAGTAGATTTTATATTGTCACACTTTGTTCAGCGAATCACTGTGGTCAGTGAAGCGTTAATCTATATCGAACATACACTACACTATACTTGTTAACAAAGAAAAGCGCCCAAGTGTGGTGCGTACATTACTTTCTCTTCGGTGTGTTGTTTGGCCATGGCAGGTTCGTCCAATGTTCATAGTCTTCAAATTTCACAGTTTGAATTTTGTCCATATGGTTTTTGTAAAAGATTTTACCATTCATGAACCAAGCACTGTTTATTTCGTCTGGCATCTTCTTTTTCACGCACATAAGGACATGTAAGTTAAGTTTGGTCATGTCTTCATTGATAAAGATGTCTGTCCCTTTTAGCTGTTTCCTATTCGCTATGATGTCGAATTTTGTTTGCCTGCTAATCAACGACACTATTATGTCTCTGTTCTTGTTGTCCTTGAGTCGGTGCGCTATGTTGATGTCCGCCATGGTTATTTGGCACACGTTGTGAGCGCGCAGGACGGATATTACCAATTCAGCTGATTGTCTTGCTGTTTCTCGTAGGTTGGTATCCGCGATTCCTTTTATTTTGATGTTATTTGAACGTGAGTACTGTTCGCTTTCGTTTTCATACTTTTGCCTGTTCATGTCTATTTGCTTCAATTCTTTAAGAAGGTTCTCGTTCATTTCTTTCTGGTTTTTGATATCTGTTTCTAATACTTGTGACTGCGTTTTAAGCTTATCAATCTCTTGCTCTTTTTCAAAGAGTCTACCTTCTAGGACTTCAATATTCTTAACTACATATTTCAATAGATCGTCTTTCATTTCTGCAAATAAATCTTTGATTGTTTTATGAAGGGTTCCGTCACCTTTGAATATGACATTGTCCAGCCGTTTATTAACACTGTTCATTGAACTATCTAGCTTTTCAAGTTTTTTGTTTATTATTTTCATATGAGTTACGACATCGTTGTCTTGCGGACGATACGTTCGCTTTTACCGAATAAGTAGCTTAAAGGAAGCCTCTTCTTAACGGAAGTCCAGTCTGGGCGGAAAGTGGTTACCTATTGGAATCAGTCGGGGCGGAAAGTGGTTACCTATTGGAATCAGTCGTGTTCCGTACTTTTTTTAATCAAAGTAATTTAAATACAAATACATATTGACCTCGATAGTTTTCGGTTTATGTTATAGAAGACCCTAACAAGTTTTCCAAAAATAATCAAAGCTTTATCTCATTGTCAGTATATATATATATGTGCAGTGTTCTGAGAAAACTGGGCTTAATGCATGTGCGTTAAGTGTCGTCCCAGATTAGCCTGTGTAGTCCGCACAGGCTAATCAGGGACGACACTTTCCGCCTAAATTTGATTTTCGGTAAGGAGGGATTTCCTTGAAACTTAAAATACCATAAAAGCGGAAAGTGTCGTCCCTGATTAGCCTGTGCGGACTGCACTTTACGCACATGCATTAAGCCCAGTTTTCTCAGAACGCGTCTCATATATGTACCTTGTTAATTATGTAAGTACACATATTTAAACCATTATTGTAGGTTCAGGTGCCTGCCCGACCTAAGCACTTACGACAACAAGTTAAAGTTGTGATTTTTACTCGAGTTGTTCGTTTAAGGGCCGTTTGATAAAAAACCTAACTTTCTACAATAATGAGTTGGGAAGGTTTAGGCGCTCGACTTATAAACTATCTAACGAAACACTTAACTTACAAATTTAAGGAATTCGGAAGATACATGGGTCTGTCCTACCAAAGATCTTATAGAAATCTTTAAGTTACGGCTTAAAAGGAATCTTAAAAGTTAAATGTAAATGGCCAGCATGTACTTGAAATGTTTACTACGACTGACTTCGAGAGCGGTTTGAGTTGTCGTTTCCGGATGCATGTACATATTTTTTGTGACCTGTGTGGTACATTCGTAAAACTGGCTGTATGGCACGTTAAGGCATGAGTTTACACGGAGTTCACACCCTTAACCCATGTATGCCTAGAGGACTCTCCCATCCTTCTAAATTGGATCAATTTATTTCCAAAATTAGGAATGTCTAGTATATTTATTTCTATATTTAGAATATTTCTTACAGAAATTGTTTTAAGCAAACAGCGCACACCCTGATGAGACGCCACATCATGCGGCGTCTCATCTGGGTCTACGCTGTTTGCCAAGTCCTTTTTTCTAGACGCTAGGCATAAATGGGTTAATGTACTGTGTGTTTTGTCTTGTATTGTAATTTGCAATTTGTCTTAAATACAGACTAGCGAGATATAACCGGAATTTCTCTCAAATGTTTCTGGAGTTTAATTATTCCTTAATCATTAAGCGGCCGAGTGACGTCACGCGCAATTTAGAAGTTTTAAATTAGCCACTTATTGGCAAATGATGCTTTTAAAAATAAAGGCGTTTATAGAAAGCGCTTGTTTGTTGCAGACTTCAGCTCGTAGCCCACATTGGGACCGGAAACCTGAAGGATACACAGGAGCTGGTTCGTATCCCTCCGGAAGTCACGTGCTCACGGCTAGATTTCCATGTATTCTAGTTTTGCGCGCGACAAGATATCACTATCTAATAGTCGTGAAGTATTTCATGGACCGCACATATTCAATAAGTAATGCAACGTGAATAAAAAAAGCATTCAACCAGGCATAGACACTCTGCTGTTACGTTGATTTTGAAAAAAAAACACGACCGAATGCTATTATAAAATCATGTGAAACGTATTTACAATGACATGTTAAGTAAAAGTTTGAGATCAAGTCCACGACTCCTAAAAACCAATGGTTAATCCCCGGTAATATGTATTTTTTATATATGCATTTCTTTTTAAATATGCATTTCTTTTTAAAATCTACCGAAAAGCAGCAATATATTAAACCATGAGTAAAGCTGAGTACTGTTTTGATGTACATGTATGCCTAAGGCCGTATGTTTCCTTTCAGGTCAAATCCCAGAGCATTATTACATTAGCCTCGTTTTGGGAAAACTGGGCTTAAGGCATATGCGTCCAGTTTTTACACAGATAAGCTGCATGTGCAGTCCACACAGACTAATCAGGTACTACACTTTTCGCTTAGACTGCATTTGTGTTTAGAAGGCTACCTGCAACCGTGTAACTGAAAAATTCCATTACAACGGAAAGTGCCTTCCCTGTGCGAACTGCACAGGCTTATCTGGGACGAAACTTGACGCACATGCACTGAGCCCAGTTTTCCCAGAACTGCTAATCTGGGATGAAACTTCACGCACATGCATTAAGCCAAGCTTTCCTAAAACGAAACTCGTACTGTATTGCAGGCCCGGCACGCCGAACGTATAGGAGTGGACGCCATAGCCGCCCTCCCGCCTACCTACTACAAACCCGCAAATGAAGGTACCAAGCTTTTAGTTGGTTTAACTACAATACCTATAATATTCTGCTAAGAACAAGCGCATGTTGTTTATTTGTAAAATATTCAGGGAATCAAACTCATTATCCCCCGATCGCAAGTGGGGCACTATAACAACAATTCTGTCGTGGTAACTTCTCCATAACTCGCTTGTTTTTAGCTCGACTATTATATATGAAATATATATAGTGGGGCTATCCTACACACCCCGGCGTCGGCGTTGTCGTGTCCGTTTGCGTACAAATGTTAAAGTTTGCGTACTACCCCAAATATTTGCTATTGTCCTTTGACATATTGCTTTCATATTTTGCCTACTTGTTTACCATCATGACCCCAGCCTATAAACAAGAGCAGACAACTGTATCAAGCATTTTGACAGAATTATTGCCCCTTTTATACTTAGAATATGCATATTATTGATAAATCTATGTTAAAGTTTGCGTACTACCCCAAATATTTCCTGTGTCCCTTGACATATTGCTTTCATATTTTGCATACTTGTTTACCAACATGACCCCAACCTATAAACAAGAGCAGACAACTGTATCAAGCATTTTGACATAATTATGGCCTCTTTTATACTTAGAATATGCATATTATTTATAAATCTATGTTAAAGTTTGACAAAACAACACTTACCTAACATACCACAATGCACTCCACTCAAACCATATCCCACGCCCCCCCCAGAACCCTCCCCCAACCCCCCCTCCAATTTTTTTTTCTTACTTTTGAAAGGTCATCTATTAAATGATCACACACCCACATTATACCACCCCTCTCAATGATGGCTTTCGTTATACTGTCAAGCACTCGAATACTCGAGCGCGCTGTCCTCTGACAGCTCATGTTTCTATCGGTGTTACAAGATGATTTCCCTTGCTTTGCTTGATGTCAGCGCAGCTTGCTCTGATGACGTCGCTTTTTTTACTTGATCTGCTGTGCTTTTGAGCTAGCCCCTCAAGATCCTGTTTTGACGTCAACGTAAATCTTGATTCGCTGTGCTGACGTTCACAAGCATATGTGATGTCGTCATCATGCTCATTGGTTTGCATTCACGACGTCCGCCAGACACTGACTGTACTTTTCTCATGTATAATGATCTGCTCATAATATTGTTGTACTTTTAAATGATTATGGTGTGTGAAAACTGAAAACCTATTACATGACAATTATACTAAATTAAAAAAAAATCCGAACAATAATGTACATTATTGGATATGTACATCACATATTTTATGTTTTAAATTGAGCCTCGTATTTGGTAAACATGACTTTATGCATATGCGTTAAGTGTCATCCCTTAATAGCCAGTCCGCTCAGGCTAATCAGGGACGACACTTTCGGCCTAGACTGGATTTTCGTTTAGAGGAAACTTACTTTTATCGAAAAACTCTGTAAAAGCGGAAAATGTCGTCATTGGTTAGCCTGTGTGGACTGTTCAGGTTAATCTGGGACGAAAATTTACACACACGCATTAAGCCCAGTTTTCGCTTAATGCGGCTCAATTATATCTTACAGAACAGCTGGTGGAGTACGTGATCGGGGTCACCAACGCCGCACCGAACACACCGTTCCTTTACTACGAATATGACGTCACCACCGGATTACACCGTCAGTTCTCGTAACACACCGTAATCTCTCGAATTACACCGTTAGCTCTCGTCATACACCGTAAGCTCTCGTCCAGATAACAACGTCATCAACAACGAAAGTAGTTAAAGACTGAAAAGTACTGCATGTTGTTAATGTTGCGATAGAAGGATAGAAGAACTTGACGTAAACTAACTGCATTTAGAATATAATTTTTCATTTTTATGCGTTGTTCCAGTGAAAATTCCGCGGACATATTTTTATGCGCTGTCTCAGTTACTATCCCGCTTACACAGTTTTATATGCTCTTCAAGTGAATATAATTGCAAAGTTTTATGCGATGTATTAGTGAATATCCCGTTAGCATAGTTGTATGCGCTGTTTCAAAAAATATCCCGCTAGCATAGTGGTATGCGCTGTTTCAAAGAATATCCCGCTACATGTAGCATAGTTTTATCCGCTGTTTCAGTGAATATCCCGCTAGGATAGTTTAATGCGCTGTTCCAGTGAATATCCCGCTAGCACAGTTTCATGCGCTGTTCGAGTGAATATCCCGCTAGCATAGTTGTATGCGCTGTTCTAGTAAATACCACGCTAGCACAGTTTTATGCGCTGTTCCAGTGAATATCCTGCTAGCATAGTTTTATGCGCTGTTCCAGTGAATATCCCGCTAGCATAGTTGTATGCGCTGTTCCAGTGAATATTCCGCTAGCATAGTTTTATGCGCTGTTTCAAAGAATATTCCGCTAGCATAGTTTTATCCGCTGTTCCAGTGAATATCCCGCTAGCATAGTTGTATGCGCTGTTCCAGTGAATATCCCGCTATATGTTGTATTGGCTGTTTTAAAGAATATCCCACTAGAATAGTTGTATGGGCTGTTCCAGTGAATATCCCGCTAGTATGGTTGTATTCGCTGTTTCAAAGAATATCCCGCTAGCATAGTTTTATCCGCTGTTCCAGTGAATATCCCGCTAGCAAAGTTGTATGCGCTCTTCCAGTAAATATCCCGCTAGAATAGTTGTATGCGCTGTTTCAAAAAATAACCCGCTAGCATAGTTTTATCCGCTGTTCCAGTGAATATCCCGCTAGCATAGTTGTATGCGCTGATCCAGTGAATATCCCGCTAACATAGTTGCATGCGCTGTTCAAGTGAATATCCGGCTAGTATAGTTGTATGATCTGTTTCAAAAAATATCCGGCTAGCATAGTTGTATCCGCTGTTCCATTGAATATCCCGCTAGCATAGTTGTATGCGCTGTTCCAGTGAATATCCCGCTAGAATAGTTGTATGCGCTGTTCCAGTGAATATCCAGCTAGTATAGTTGTATGCGCTGTTCCAGTGAATATCCCGCTAGAAAAGTTGTATGCGCTGTTCCAGTGAAGATCCCGCTAGCATAGTTGTATGCGCTGTTCCAGTGAATATCCCGCTAGCATAGTTTTATGCGCTGTTCCAGTGAATATCCCGCTAGAATAGTTGTATGCGCTGTTCCAGTGAATATCCCGCTAAAATAGTAATATGCGCTGTTCCAGTGAATATCCCGCTAGCATAGTTATATACGCTGTTCCAGTGAATATCCCGCTGGCATAGTTTTATGCGCTGTTCCAGTGAATATCTCGCTAGAATAGTTGTATGCGCTGTTCCAGTGAATATCCTGCTAGCATAGTTGTATGCACTGTTCCAGTGAATATCCTGCTAGCATAGTTGTATGCGCTGTTCCAGTGAATATCCCGCTAGCATAGTTGTATGCGCTGTTCCAGTGAATATCCCGCTAGCATAGTTGTATGCGCTCAATGAATATTCCGCTCGCAATGTTTTATGCGCTGTTCCAGTGAATATCCCGCTTTTCCTGCGTTTAGCCAAACACCGGGTTCCCACGCTGTATGGTGTGAAACATACCACGGCGGACCTAAACTCCGCGCTTAACTGCGCCCTAGCGTGCCGCCGGAAATACAAGATCTTCTACGGAACGGATGCCGTATGTATGCGTTCAAGTACTCGTTCAGGAACCTTAAAGCTTCTAACAATCGTTGTTAATTTGCTTCTTAACAAAGATAAATCGAACATTATTATTTTATGTATTCGCTGTAATTTTGAGACCGGTTCTGTTTTAAAAACACCCAACCAAACTTCGGCTATGGGAATCGGACCTTTCACTAGACCCAGCTCTAATTATCTGTAAAAAAAACTGTAAAATATTCCAGTGTAAATTATTAATTTGACGTTCATTGTCGTATCTCTGGCCCCTTTTTACAGATGTACCTTCCGGCGCTCTCCCTGGGACTCGATGACGTCATTTCCGTGCCCGTAATGGGAACCCTCTTACACTTGATAAAGACGAACTTTTTAAATGGCAACACCAAGGAGGCCCAAAAATGTCAGGTAAATAACGAATAACACACTACGTTGATTTAATACGCATAACGGTATAGTATTCTGCCTCTGATGTCATTCACATGAAATTGAGACGCTTGATGTTTTCATAGTATATGGCCTGCGTCTTGCGAACATTCGTCTTATGACATATGCGGCATTCGTTCAGGCTTTTCATTTGCTACGATCTCTGCTACAAAGTCACACACGGTTTCGTGGTCTTAATTAGACAAAGTAGCTCCTGTTCTGACTGTATTCCTCCCGCCCTAACACCCGACGCCCACCCGACTCCCGCCCGACCCCCGCCCGACCCTCGCCCGATCTTCCACACCGGCCGCCCGCCCGCCCGCCCGCCGGCCGACCAGACTAACCGCCCGCCCGCCCGTACGTCTTTCGAATGTTGAGACGAGGTACTATTCTTTCCGTCAGTCTGTCTGCTGATGTTAAGTTCGCTCGTGTTTCAGGAGACAGCCCTTCGACTGCGGAACATTCAACAGGAGCACGGTACGTAGCTGTCTGACGGGTGCTTTTTGGGAAGACGGGGCTTAATGCATGTGCGTAAACAGTCGTCCAAGAGTAGCCCGTTTGGAAATAACAGGCTTATCAGGGACGACAATTTCCGCCTACACTTAATTTTCGTTTTGAAGAGACTTTCTTTCAGCGAACAATTCTATAATAGCGGACGGTTTCGTCCTTGATAAACCTGTGCGGACTGCATCCTACAGGAGCTCAGAACGTAGCTGTATGGTGTTTGTTTCTCCAGGTGTCTGAGGCTTTACGTGCCTTAATTGAAACTTAAAGCCACAGTCATCAAATCATTTTAAATATAGTTAATAGAAATCGTTTCTTACGGACCAAAATACACATAAGCCTCGCATGTGGATAAAGTGTCGTCTCTGATTTATTTTGGTCCAGATTAATTGATGTAGTCTGCACAGGTAAATTAGGGACGACATTTTATGCCTTTTTTTAATTTCTGTAAGAAAAGACGTCCTTTAAACGCAAAATACCATACAAGCTGTAAGTGTCGTCCCTGCATATGCTTATCTGGGACGACACTACGCATATGCATTACGGCCCGTTTTGCTAGAACTAGTCTCTTATAAACGTGTTGAAACCGGTTATATAATACCGTTTAGGTAATAATTTATCGTATACTTTCTGTATACACGTGAACATGAATACGTTTCCAATCAATGTAATATCCGCAAGGACAAAACATGTGCAATTCTTATGTCGTTGTCTTCCATTCGGGGGCTTTAACCTTTGGCAAAGATGTGTAGGAGACATGTATGCCAATATTGTCCTTATGCTATCTCAGCTAATGACAATTACTGAAAACTAGTCATTCACCAATGAAACTGGTGTGATAAAACGTTATCGTTTCTTCCGCAGTACTAAGTATATCCCCGCATAGGAAGTCTACTTGGCTTTTTATTGTGGAGTCACATATTGGTCGGTTTGTCGATCACAACCTATGCGGAAATATAAGAAAGTACAACTTCAATTTTTTGTCAAGCATTAATCTTGAAACTCCAAATATGACATCGTCATGTTATGATACACGATACTTTTCCATGTCCAATCATTCATAAATCCTTAACTTATTTTCCCAGAACAAGCGATGCGACGGTAATAATACTTATGTTTGCCTCAAAGTTCTAGAATTAAGTTGCGGTTGTTGTTGTTCCTGTCATGTAGGGGGCGGTATCGCTGTTGCCAAGGCGACGTTCGAGCTCATGTCCGGGATCCCGATGGGCGGCACCCGTCTGCCGCTGCACACGTTGACGGAGGCGACCAAGGAAAAGCTGCGGGCGGATCTCGAGGAGGGCGGCTTCCTGAGAGGCGATATGTCCAGCGACTGCAACTCGTAGCCGCCCCGGTGCCGTGTGTATCGGGGTCGTGTGTATTTTAATGTTTATGGGTCCTTCCGCGCCTGAGGCTGCATTCTGTGAGGACTTGAAGTGTGTCCCAGTACTCCTACCTAATTAACTATTCGACTCACACAAGTTGGGACCAATGTTTAATTATAGCTATAATTTCCAGTCATTTGTTTTGTACTGAAATATATTTTTAATGTTTGTGTGGTCTTGTGTTGTTTGGGGAAAGCGATACCCCACCTGACTATCATGTTGACCACCAACCAAACCCTCATGCTTCCGGGTACGGGATTGAAGCCTGGTCGCATGGGTGAGAAGCGCGGCACTTCTTTAACCGGCCGCCGCCCCATGCCATGTCCGGAGTGTGTACATGTGTACGACACTAAAAGCACATGCATTAAACCCCTTTTCACAAAGCACGGTTAAATATTTGTATGAAATTGAGTGTAATTGCACACCTTGTGGTGTAGTATTATATAATAATATAATTATTTTCACCATTTTCAATATACTTACTAATGGTTTAGTATAAGTGCAAATGGTACAAATAGTTGTTGGTTGGCTTATTTGTCATACACAATTTGCAGGAATTTTTAGGAAAACGTTTTTTTTACTGTAATAATAATAAGATAAGCAACATTACGCCACATCACATCTGTTATATCTTTGGGTTGGGATGACTTGATTGCGATAACAAGACGTCGAGTTATTTAAATATTCATTCTCTCACATTGTGTCAGTTTTTGTTACATAAAGGCAATTTTTTGTTTTAAAATTAAACCCATGAGTTATTTGATATTCGTTCTGATATTTGCTGCTGTTACCGAAATGCTTTATATATTTAAAAAAACATACAACACATGCTTGGATATTCTTCGGTTTGTGCCAGTTGTTTTATACCTCTATCCATTTTTTTTTAAAGCAACACTCAACAGTATTGACTATAACTTCTGTGATGTTGTTGCTGTAAGCTCAATGCTATATTCGTGTTCAGTATGTGGTGAACGTATTATGCGTTCTCGTGTTTTAGTTGCAGTGAATCCCTTCATTAAAAATAATGCATAGAAGATGATGGCATATCTAACTAAAAACTTCTTTTCATTCAGTTATTGCTACCTCAATTTAGTTATTGCTATTCATATAACCCTCGTCCTGGGAAAACTGGGCTTAATGCATGAATATGCGTAAAGTGGCGTCCGAGATACGCATGCGCAGACCGCAAAGGCCAACCAGGGATGGAAGTTTCCGCCTAGACTGGTTTGTTTTTTCGTTAAGAAGAGATTTCCTTGGAACATATGTACCGTACAAGCGGACTGCAGAGGGATATCGGATGACAACTTACGCAAATGTTTTGGCCCAGTTTTCCCAGAGCGAGGCTCATTTGTATTTAAAAAATGAATAAATATTCCGCATGCTATCCAGCTTTGTAACGTCTTTAATACCGTAAATCGTCTTAACTTTGTTTGGTTGATTTCAAAGAGTAAATGAAAACAGTTCGATGGCCATAAGGTGTAATGTTTACACAATAGTTGATTGTTGTAGTTAGGATTTGTTTATTTATTATTTTTGCTAGATGGCTTCGAAAGCCCGGGTCTTTAACAGATACTCTCGAGTCAGTTTCCTGGGTTGAATAAAAACTTAAGATGTTCAGAGCTCTCCGAGAGACCCGTAACCTTCTGCTCACACCATCCATCCATCCATCCATCCATCCATCCATCCATCCATCCATCCATCCATCCATCCATCCATCCATCCATCCATCCATCCATCCATCCATCCATCCATCCATCCATCCATCCATCCATCCATCCATCCATCCATCCATCCATCCATCCATCCATCCATCCATCCATCCATCCATCCATCCATCCATCCATCCACCCAATCAATCGATCAATCTATCAATCAATCGATCGATCTATTAATCAATTAAAATAAATAAAGAAATATGTTTTGTAAACATTACCGGAAGTTTATCATTTACTAAATAATCTTGCTTTGTAATATTGCCCTTATTGTATATTTTTTATATGTAGGTGAAATAAATGTTTTGTTCTATTCTGTTCTTTATAATTAAATCAAAACTTGTGGCCAGTTGTTTAACATAATTGTGATAGAAAACTATCATACGTCACGCGCGTTCTGTCGCTGCGTTTAGACCTACTCCTGAATTTAAACATAACGCAATGCACACAAATAATTACTCAGAACTCTGAATTATTTATGCCTAAGCAGCAATCACAGTCTGCCATCGAATGTATACAAATAATGGCTTGGCAATGCTTTTCTAAAAACCTTCGCGCAGAAGTTTACTTGGTTCCACTCATATCCGCGTTCGATTGTGGGCAAAGTCGGGTAGATAATTACGTAACCGTGTTAAATCTTAGAAAAAACAACTTATAACCACTTTGGAAGCCGCATTAATTAATCAATCTTAATGAAGCTTGGCAAGTATGTGAATCATGACAATATGCAGGCCAAGTTTGAATCTGGATCGATTGAGATAAACAAATATAACCAGTTCATACATTGGGGATGTTTTATAGATACACTCGAAGTGCTTATTATATTGTACACATCGATGAACTTACTTAGCCTCTGTAAATTTTGACCGTTTTTCTATAAAGATCGGATGTTCCAAACGCAAACTGAACCCCTACGAGATATTTTAATGTTGCGCCCCAAAAAACTTGAAACGGAAATTAAAACATGATCGACCCGCCACAGATCCGTGTTTCTGGTAAAAAAATATATACTTACACTCATAAACAGTAGAATACGACAAATTTACATGGCAGAAATGTCCTGTACTTTCGCCTATTCCGTTTTGAGATACCAATTAAAGCATGTGTTTTGTGCACATATCTTCACTTCGCTGCTTGTGCAGATGAACACAATCAAGTCACTAATTCTAATGTATGATTGTTGATATATATATATACTTATTAAACTGTATGCATATGTGTTTAATTCCAGCATAAACGTGACATATACGTATGCGCAGCGGAAAAAACACGATGTTTAGTATGCACAACACACTGTTATCCGCCTATTTTAGGAAAAACAGAAGTAAAACTTGGAGGGCAGTATTCAATACTTCGTTGATTTATAACTCGTACATATGAACGACAATGCAGCAATTAGCTAAACCAAGATATGATAAAATTATTCTGACGTTCGGAATGTAAAGACGTTTGATCGGACATCCGATAGATCCAAGACTTCCTTTCATTTTAATTCAGTTTGTGTATACGCCTTAGTTCGCATACTTCAATTCTCAGATCTGTTCGACCTTCGTATTTATCTGATTAAGTCAACAAGTACCGACTTGACCCATTATGAATCACAGTGGACTGGTTAAGGTTCTATCGTGATAAGGGACTTAAAGAAATCGTGATTGTCGATGGTTCCACTGAAGCACTTATGGCTATTGGTCACGTACTAGGGGCACGCGTGAAGAGCTACAAACAGCTGGAGGGGAAACATTTCTTCACTTCTGTTAACTGTTTGCACAGGTAAGGACGCTTGATTTTCGACAATGAGTATTGAAATCATGAAAATAATTGTATTTTCCAGTATTTTACAAAAGTTCGATAGTGTTTGATCAAAAAATATTTTGTGCAGATAAATAGTATGGTACGTTTGAAAAGAATGGATGTATTGATATTAATTAAGTATTTATTAAATTAATAGAAAAAAAGATGAATATTCATGAGTGTTAATTCTTTAACATACTTTTTTACGTTTACATGGAACTGTTGTGTTTTGTTTTACCTGTTGATGCGTTAATGCACTAAATATATTAGATTTAATGACGTGTTCAGTGTCCTGGTTCGCAATTGTAAAGCATTACGCAGTGCGTCCAAATACTATTGAAAACAATGTCTTTCATGCGATTGTATTGTACGTTTAAAGGGGCCTTTTCACAAATTTTGGCATATTTTGAAGCTTGTCATTTAATGCTTTATATTAATAAATGTAAACATTGGATCTAAGAAGCTCCAGTAAAAAAAATCAAGAATAAAATTTAAAAATAAAAAATAAAAAATAACCTCAGCAGGGCTCGAACCAGTGACTTCGGGTGTCCTGGAGTAAAAACAAATTAGACCACTCGGCCATCCTGCCAAGTATATATGACGGACGTATTTTATAATTTATATAAGTAATCTAAGTAGTTTCACAAAAGTAAACGAAAACAACAGAACTCTCCAAATTATTCAATCGTTTCGCGTTGCAACGCTTTATAATTTTCAGGTTTTTAAATCGTCAAAAGATGCATATAATCGATATATTAGAGCATGGTAAATGTTCAGTTTTACTGTTTCCTCACAAATATCATAACTAAAACGAAAATTTGCGAATCTGAAACAACTTTTTTCAATTTTGTCAATTTGCCAAAACGTGAAAAGGCCCCTTTAATAAAGCAGACCATTAATGGTCGTTGAATCGCTGCATATATTTTAGATCAACATGGGTCTTGGTTCCATTATCGTTGCTCTTGCGGTTTTCGGCGCCTGCCACGGGTAGGTGTTGCCAAGTTTCTTCGACATTGTTCCATTTAGCATATTTAAAGTTAAAATACTACCGCCATCATGTAATCAGTATGCGAATATATAGCCGATACGAATCAATGCGTGATATTTTGTGTGAAAATTGTGTGAAGTAAGATTATTTGTTATGTTTTGTGTTATATTTTTAGTTGAGCACTGACCCATTTTTTTAGCTTGTCTTGTCAAATTTTAAGATCGTGGTGTGAAATAAATTCTCACAATAATCAACCTCTGTTTTAACGTGCACACACGTTGAAAACAAGCTTTGCGACCCGCATTAATATTTGAGCCGTGCTTTGTGAAAATGGGTTTAAATGAATGTGCGTTAAGTGTTGTCTCATATTTGCCCGTGCATTCCGCTCAGGCCAATCCGGGGCGACCATTTCCGCCTTAATTGGATTTTTGCTAAGAAGAGACGAAAAAAACAATAGAAGCGGGAAGTGTCGTCCCTGATATGCTTATGCGGACTGCACAGGCTTTTCACAGAGCACTGTCAATCTATGTCGGTTGCTATGCCGAGTCGAGCCAAAAAACTGCTGAACGCACCGACTAATCTACATGTAGGACGACACTTAACGCACTTGCATTTAACCCCCATTTCGTCGACCGGGGCTCATTTGTTTTTATGTCCCCCACCACAATAGTGGGGGACATATTATTTTGCCCTGTCTGTTGGTTGGTTGGTTTGTGTGTTTGTTTGCTCCAACTTTAACATTTGCCTTAACTTTTGCAATATTGAAGATAGCAACTTCATATATGGCATGCATGTGTATCTCATGGAGCTACACATGTTGAGTGGTGAAAAGTTAAGGTCAAGGTCATCCTTCAAGGTCAAAAGTCAAATATATGTGTCAAAATCGCTCATTTAATGTACGCTTTTGAAATATTGAAGATAGCAACTTGATGTTTGACATGCATGTGTATCTCATGCAGCTGCACATTTTGAGTGGTGAAAGTTGAAGGTCATCCTTCAAGGTCAAAGGTCAAATATATGGGGACATTATGTTTCACAAACACATCGCTTGTTGTAACATGAGAAGGCATTTCACACAGTTTTCCCAGAACGAGGCTCATATGTGTGTTGTTCTGAGAAAACTGGGCTTAATTCATGTGCGTAAAGTGTCGTCCCAGATTAGCCTGTGCAGCCCACACAGGCTAATCAGGGTCGACACTTTCCGCCCAAACTTGATTTTCGGTAAGGAGGGACTTCATTGAAACTAAAAATGCCATTAAAGCGGAAAGTGTTGTCCCTGATTAGCCTGTGCGGACTGCACAGGCTAGTCTGGAACGACACTTAACGCACATGAATGAAGCCCAGTTTTCTCAGAACAACACACATATGTATATTTTTGTACCAGGCGTTTTTCCCTTGTAGGCTTGACATGACGAAGCTGAAGCCATACAACCTGACCGCCGAGCTGATGTTTCTCACGGAGGACCTGAACCAAGACGGCATCATGACCATCGCGGAGATAGACGCAGTCTTCGACAAATACGACGCCAACGGTTTATGATATGTTTTGCGTTGTATTGAACAGCAACTCGAAATCGTTTTTTTCTGCCTTTTATAATATACGAAAGGAACATGAGAAAGAATCTCTGTTGATAATTTTTCTTGAGTTTCGTAATTCATTTATTAAATAAGCCGCGTTATGCGAAAATGGGTTAAATGCTATATGCGTACAGCGTAGCTCCAGACCAGCATGCGCATTCTGTTCAGGGGCTACGCTTTCCGCTAAAAAATCCCCGGTTTTACGGTTGTCATGATCGGACAGAATAGCTCCAGACCAGGCCGCTGTTTGCACATGACATAAGATCCATTTTAGCATGACGAGGCTTATTTAATAAATGTATTAACAATCCCATGAAACATTATCGGAGGAGAAATTCCTATTAACCTCAATTATATTTTATGATAGGCAAGCGGCCGATTTGCTTTGCTAAAACAAACAGAAAAACATTATACCTAAACAATTTTGTAACCTTTTTATCTTACCTGGATTGCACAGAAAGCCTAAGGCTTATGGAAACGCTCTCGAGTCCGTGTTCTAGATAGAACCAGTACTTTTGGGGTCTTTGACCGAAAATTGTAAAGCTATAGGCACCGCACTGGGAACGGTCCATCTAAAGATTAAGGTTTAACTTAGTTTAACGGCGCTAATTGTATGACTTCAACTTCGCTATGCTTTCTTGTACGGATACGACGCCGATGATAGAATTGCTTCTATTTGTAAACTAGAGAACATATATATTTCATAGTTTGTCTTTGACAACGGCACCAGCGGCACACGCATCTTTTATTACATAACTACAATAGACCCCGAATATGTATTATAATATGTCTTATTGGTTTTATTTTTCTGATCCCCCACACCTAAATTTAGGTCTTTGTGGCGATGTGGATATGGTGTCGACATAGCGAACGGGAGGTCACGGGTTCGTGCCCCGCTCTGAAAACGTTCTTTCGGTCTCCCTCAAAGACACCAAATACTAGTTATATCCTGGGTACGGGATAGACGGCGTTTTAATAAGCCCCATGCTTTCGATGCATTCGAGCTAAACATTATGGGTATGCTATGCGATAAAGAGGTGTAATGAATGTGCGTATAGTATCGTCCCAGATTAGCCTGTGCACTCTGCACCGGCTAATCAGGGACGACACTTTCCGCATAAACTTGATTTTTGCTACGAAGAGACTCTTTAAACAGAAACTATCACAAAAGCGGAAAGTGTCGTCCCTGATTAGCCTGTGCGGACTACACAGGCTAATTTGGGACGACACTTTACGCACATGCATTTAAACCCCTTTTCACAGAGCACAGCTCAAATGGGTTATAACTAAACCTACGATAGATCCCGAATATGGACCCTAGTATGTCTTATTTATATCAATACTTTCTTGTGCTTCTTTTCTGAGCCGGTATTCACCAAGCCATTTTTAGGCTTAAAAATGAGCCTTGTTCTGACAAAATTGAGCTTAATGCCTGTGCGTAAAGTGTCGTACCAGATTAGCCTGTGCAGTCCGCACAGGCTAATCAGGGACAACACTTTCCGCCTTAATTGGATTTTTGCTAAGAAGAGACCTCAATTAAACGAGATATGTCATGAAAGCGGAAAGTGTCGTCCCTGCTTAGCCTGTGCGGAGTGCACGGGCTAATCTGGGACGACACTTTACGCACATGAAATTTGCATAGTTTTCTCAGAACGCAACTTAAATAAAGAATAGATTTAGAACCAAGAACAATTTATCCAGCATTTGAATATATAGGCTACCTCTGGTAATTATGCAATTAAGAAAATATTCTACATGAAGAATGATTCAGATAAAGGATATTTATTCCAAGTTTGACCCAAAATGGAAGTAATTCTTGTATATTCCAATTTTAAGTGTATTCTTTAATCTTGCACATAAGTCTATGCGTTATTTGCTGATTACGAGCCATTATCCCGACACCTTCATTCATGTTGCCAGGCGACGGCCGTGAGACGCGAAACGAGTACACGATGTACATCTGCGGCACGGACCCGGACCTGTACCAGCTGAGCCACTACCTGTATGACGACTATGACGTGGACGGAGACCACCACCTGGACAAGCACGACTACGAGGCATTCCATCTCAAGATGGACTCCAACGGTAAGCCTTTCACACGTATTTTTACACAGAACTGCGTTCTAGGAAAACTGGGCTAAATGCATTTGCGTATAGATGGACTCAAACTGTAAGTCATTTGGTTCAGTATATAGAACTTCATTCCGAGAAAACTGGGCTTAATGTATGTGCGTTAATTGTCGACCAAGATTGTAGTCCGCACAAACTAATCACTGACAACAATTTCCGCCTTGACGAGACTTTCGTTTTGAAGAGACTTAATTTAAACGAATTATTCCATCAAGTCGTCCCTGTTTAGCCTGTACGGATTGCACATGCCTTACGCACATGCATTAACATGATGGACTCCTATTGTAAGTAATTCGTATCATCAACCAAGTATTCATCAGCTGAGAATTGACCCTCGTTTTGTGAAAACGAGGCTTAACGCATGTGTTAAGTTATGCCGAAGATCAGGATATGCAGTCTTCACATGCTAACTAGGTACGACACTATCCGCGTTTACTTTATTTTTTGTTTAAAGGACGTCTCTTTCTAGTAAAAATTCTCTTCAGGCGTTTAGTTTCATCGCTAATTAACCCATGCGGACTGTACATGATTATGCGGTTCGACACTTTACGCACATGCATTATGCCCCGTTTTCAAATAGAGAGGCTCAATTATATAACACATCCGCAATCAGCATCCAAAGCCTTAAAAACCTTCGTCTGGACCGCATTCGCCATCGAAAACACGTATTCATTAAATAAGACAGAATTTTCAACGGTATAAGCTCATGTTCTCCAGACTACGGCTGTATTTAAACGACAAGACATGTGAGTACAATAGAAGGTATTATTCAGGCTATGCCGGGATTCAACTATCTATGATTGTGTTCACAAAATTATACCAACATTTATCATTTATCAACATTAATATGTAGTCGCCAACCGATTCTTAGATTGTAGGATATAGAATAGACTTAGAACACAAAAAACTACGCCCAGCGTTTGAATGTTAACAGGCTGACGTATGATAATGTCCTTAACATAATGTTCTACATAAAGAATTGTGTGGCTGAGGTAGTTATTTTGAATATTCCAATGTTCGTACACGAACGCCATAGCCACTTAGTCACTGAGAAGGTTCAATGTTATGACTTACTTTTTCAGCTGACGGTCAAGTGGATAAAACTGAATTTGTCGTATATTGGGTTCATGTAAGTACATATATCATACTGTTATTTTATAGCACTTCAAAGGTTAATTTAAAATGAATGGCTTAGATTTGTTTACTTCAAACTAACTGTTGAAGAAATGAAATTACACATTATTTATACAGAACTTCTTACATGACACTTTAACCCATTTATGCCTAGTGTCTAGAAAAAAGGCCTTGTCAAACAGCGTAGACCCAGATGAGACGCCGCATGATGCGGCGTCTCATCAGGGTCTGCACTATTTGCTTAAAGGAAATTTCTGTAAGAAATATTCTTATATAGAAATGAATATACTAGACCTCCCTAATTTTGGAAATAAATTGATCCAATTTAGAAGGATGGGAGAGTCCACTAGGCATACATGGGTTAATAATAATAATGTTAATTAGAAAAAGCGAGTTTATATTTCTTTATAAGATCAACTTCAATGTATTTTATTGCTGTTTGCAGCTTTTCGAAAAGTACGAAGGAATGGGAGTCCATGGTCAGGGTGGACACTGTCACTAAACAACGTCGCTGTTGTACATTCGGCACTAAAACCCGTCTTATTTGTATAAGCTCTTTGTCATGTTGTGTATTCGGTAATACATCTTTGATCCACAGAGTTTCTCTTGTTTCATTTCAACATATGCTTGTATGTATTACATGTATATTAATATGACATGGAATCAATTGCAATGTATCCGTCATCAAAATAAAAAAAGTATAATATTTGTTCTCAATAAACAAGATCAATTTTAATTTATCTCCATAGTTATCCTGAATGTGTATTTTGTTTTATGCCGTTTTTCAGAAATAGTATAATCTAGTAACGGATGAAGTTTACAGATATTTAAACAGAAACTGGTTTAATTTCATATTTTTACAAATTGTCTAGATATATGTGGAACTGCTTTAGTATGTCGTTGCAATAAATAAGACATTACAGAATTTTTTAAGAAACACACACTAATGCAATATGAATCCCAATCACGTAATATTTAATTGGGAACACACTACATAATTACATGTATAAGTATTCATAATGGGTATGCAAACACTATATCCGCATAGAATAGCTACAAAACATGGTCAACTACAACATTTCACATTAAGTTATACATATAACACAATTATACATTACCATGAGTATACAGTTTGCGAATATAAAATGTCTTTTATAAGAACTTGCTTATCCTGAACACTTAACAATTATGTTGTTGAGATAAAAGTTGGGTGAGTTTTAACATGCTATGTCTGACTCTATATTAAGTTTTAATGTAGTTTTGTCTAATCTGTGCAAAGCTTGAACATGTCAACACAAAGTGGAATTAATCCTTCACTAATCACTTCATTGCTGTTCCATGATTGGCAAAGTCGCAAAGTCCTTTCCATTATATCCTATCAACCAGTTTGAAGAGGTTTGCACAGAAGCGTAATTTCATAATCGCTCTTTTTAAATTTCTTGACACAATCGGTCCAAATATGATTAAAGAGAAAATGTTGTTTTTAGTGCTTTATATACAATAAGTACCCAATTATTATTAATATCGCGTTTCTACTCTTGTTAGTATCTTGTTAGTATTCGTCGATAACTCGTCGTATAAACGAAAACACAAAAATAGCCTCATAGATTTGTGCGTTATTAAACAGCACATAACTCAATCAGTATTGATATATATAGTACCTAACCTTTATGAAACAGTTCAATGTATTGTCCTTTAAGTCAGCCATATCATATTAAACTATAAATTGTATTAAACTATTGTCAATTTTAGCTATTTTAAACCAATAGTTTACTATACGCACATATATGTTAATATATAACGGGTACCTACCTAGTTCGCCCTAAACATCTCCATTTAATTGCGAGTTTCCTACACCAAGAACAGCTTTACAGAATATTAGGTACAATTGCTCAACTCCTTATTGGCTATACTTTGAAACCACGCGTATGTAATATTTGAAGACTACAAACGCATAAAAAAACGGTAAAGCGACATTTGGTTTACAATGATAGTTTTTCAGATTTGATAAGAATATGGTAAGTGCTTTTATGCCATTACCACGCGAAGTGTAAGTATTAAGATTGAAATTCCCTGTATAATTAAGTGTTACACCCAGAAATATTAAGTCGTTTTAAGTTTATATATCATCACGCCAATACTTCCACATCTCATTATGTTTGGAAGTTCCTTGTTTACGGAATAGAATTTTGGTTTTCAGAACGTTTATTTGAAGACCCCATACGTTACAATATAATGCGTAGGTTTCTCGGCGTTTTACATATCACAACCATGTCGTCTGCAAACACTTGTAGATCGAACACATTATACAATTCGTTATTATTGAATTTCATAAATATTTATAAATAACGCACATGTTGTAATTTGTATCGGAGCATTGCAATACTTGCCTTTCAAATTATTTGTATTATTCACTATTGTTAAAGGTTAAAAAACGTAAAAATACAATTAAGCTCCACATTATTACCACCAGTAGTGATCTAAATCAAATAAAAGTCGAGTCACACTCTTGTAAAGAGGTTTGTTATTTCCTACGGTGGCATAGATGTGACATTAACTCCTCTTTTTTTAAAGTTGCACTCCTCTTTTTATCTATCACGTGGCAATGACTTACTATCTCGTGGCCACGGGTTAGCTATGTCGTGGCCTCGAGTTACAAAGTCGAGGCCACGAGATAGAAAAAGAAGAATGCAAAACTAAATAAAAGAGGAGTGCAATTTAAAAAAAGCGGTGCAGTTAAAATTGAGGGTGCATTGAACAAAAGAGGAAAGAATTTTAGCTATCTTGAGATCTCGACTTAGCTAACTAGTGGCCTCGAGTTAGTCAGCCAATCAAATTTTGCGTAACATGTACTAATATTATGTACGCATATGTTTAGCTACCCAAAGAGGGCTTTTACTGTGATGATTACTTCCATTTGTATAAAGACCACCATAAAACGACCATATGGTACAATTTGATTGGCTGACTAGCTCGTGTCCACGAGATAGCTAAGTCGGGCTCTCGAGATAGCTAAAATTCTCTCCTCTTTTGTTGATGATTACTTCCCTTTGTATACAGATCACCATGAACGACCATGTGGAACAATTTGATTGGCTGACTAACTAAGTTTAAAGGTGACTTGGTCTAATTTAAAATGCCCGTTAACAATCTAGAAGGCACATTTTAAGTCAAAACGTCATGGGACTTGATCAGAAAATTTGGTTTGTGATATCTCAGCTAAATTTAAACATTAAAAGTGCATAGAAAATACATATTTATGTTTCATAAAAAACGTTAATTCTTATGAACACCAATTTATCAGAATTGTTAAGCATTGGGTCTGATGTGAGCGCCTTAGGGCCCATAGTAATCTTTTTTGTTTACTATGAAACATATAAACCCTTGATTGGTAAATCCAAGAATTGAACTGAAAAAGGTTCATGGTCCTTTTATCTGTTAGCTAATAAATATAAATCAATTATTTTTCAACTCAAGCATTGTGCGGATCAAGTGTTCAAACACAGATGCCAGAACCCTGGATTCGCAGGTTTAATCCCCGGCTCAACACTTGTCGTTTAACTCGTCTTCCGAATGAGACGTATAACCGAGAGACAGTGTACTCAGCGCTTAACATCGGTCACTGAAAAACGCAGAATCGCCTCTGGAACGGGCCGTCTAATCTTTATGAATCTGACCCGTGAACTATCTGACAAATCTTTTGCGGGGGATGACAAATGCAACAATGCAAACATCCCGTAGCACTCGTAACAAATATACAAGACACCTATTTATTGCTTAACAACTTTTATTTTAGTTAATTCTTTATACATTTGCACAAGATGGCATGTCGTTTTTATACACCACAATAATCATGAAAGAAGAAAGCGGTAAGCAGAAAAGAAAATTATTTAGAAAAGTGTTGAAACAGAGAATACAATAAATTTAACAAGGTCATGTTTTACAAGTAAGGATGCAACACGTTACAAAAATTAAACGGCATTATTCTAATTGTAAACGGTTAATTAAACGATAAAGTGGAAATCTTTAAAATGTTAAACTAAACTTAAATGTCATATTTGTTCATAGATGTGCTGTCTCTTAAAATCTTATATAAAAAAAATCATCTTAACATTGATTTAAAAATGTGTCCGGTTACATGATTGTGTCAATATCCCTATTTATAAATCAACATGATCATAAACACTATACATTATTACATAGAAATCATAAATTATATTTCAGTTTTTTTTTAATTATTACTTGTATTGGTGTTTCAGTACATTTCCAATAGTCTACGGTTGTTTTTTTTTCGTTCATGTCAATAAAGTAGACGAACACTATTCACACGTGAATTTGAAATATTTCCTCTTTAAATTGTAGTTTATTACGCCACTGGCTGTCTCTGAAAAAAAATTAAAATCAAAACACATAAATTCAGCCTGATTCTATAAATCTTGAATCTTTATGTTATGTTCTTAAGAAAACATGTAAGCACAATACAAAACACATGCACTCAATATTAAAACCACCCACAATTCAATATAAATGTATATCGATGTAATACTATTCACCATTATCAATGTATACAGGCATATACATTATCCCGGGATCTTAAATAAATCATAGACATACAATAATATTATATGAAATATACCATATATACTGACCATTGAATCGCTTACTGTTTTCCTGCTTAAGTTTTTATCATGTATTATGTGACTTATAGCCCCGTTTGGGCCGGATGCATGCCTTTTTGCAATTGTCTGTCTTTTCTATATATGTTTGCACATGTCACTTTAATAAAATATTTACTTACTTACTTACTTATACCTCAACCAGTTGGGTAACTTTCGTAGCTTCACCGCTGTTCCCGGCTCCGACACATGTGTAATTTCCAAAGTCGTGTTTTCCCAGAGTACCAACATTGAAGGTTGCGGTTATGAATACCACAGGAATACCTTCCTCTTGCTCAGTAGTGACCTATTGCACAATGTCATATACGTTTGCTTTGTACATATTGGCTTCTTCGAGGCGATTTATAAAAAGAATACAGAATCGTCGAGTACAAAATTGCCCAAGGATGCGTATGAGCTATATATAATCTCTCTCTCTCTCTCTCTCTCTCTCTCTCTCTCTCTCTATCTCTCTCTCTCTCGCGCTCGCGCGCGCGCGCGCCGCGCTCGCGCGAGCGCGCGCGCGCCTCCCCCCTCGCGCGCGCGCTCGCTCCCGCGCGCGCGCGCGCGCTCGCGCTCGCGCGCAGCGCGCGCGCGCGCGGAAAGCAAGCAGCCAGCCAGCCAGCCAGCCAGCCAGCCAGCAGCCAGCCAGCCAGCCAGCCAGCAAGCCAGCCAGCCAGCAGCAAGCCAGCCACAGCCAGCCAGCCAGCCAGCAGCCACCAGCATCCAGCCAGCAATCCATCCATCAATCCATCACCATCCATCCATCCATCCATCCATCCATCCATCCATCCAGCCAGCCATCCATCCATCCATCCATCCATCCAGCCATCCATCCACCATCCATCCATCCATCCAGCCATCCATCGGGCCATCCATCCATCCATCCATCCATCCATCCATCCATCCATCCATCCATCCATCCATCCAGCCATCCATCAATCCATCCATCCATCCATCCATCCATCCATCCATCCATCCATCCATCATCCATCCATCCATCCATCCATCCATCCATCCATCCATCCATCCATCCATCCATCCATCCATCCATCCATCCATCCATCCATCCATCCATCCATCCATCCATCCATCCGTCCGTCCGTCCGTCCGTCCGTCCGTCCGTCCGTCCGTCCGTCCGTCCGTCCCTCCGTCCGTCCGTCCGTCCGTCCGTCCGTCCTTCCATCCATCCATCCATCCATCCATCCATCCATCCATCCATCCATCCATCCATCCATCCATCCATCCATCCATCCATCCATCCATCCATCCATCCATCCATCCATCCATCCATCCATCCATCCATCCATCCATCCATCTATCTATCTATATATCTATCTATATATCTATATATGTTTACACACACACACATATATATTTTCGTATCGATTGCTTATTTATAAAGCTACGACCTATCAAGTCAAAGTGTTGCTAAGAAATATTAGGACTTTTCTTTCGAATTGGATGTTAGTTTACATGATATGCAACACTTGTTGTTTGATACTTAAAAAACTTTATTCATTTCTACACGAGTAAACTCTCTCTTAGAATGAAGATTACTTTGTATTGCCATGAATTTTCTATCCGGATGCCGTTCTTGTCCGCCCAGTATGCGCCATTGATGGGCTGTCCCTGCACAACGCATACGAGGCGGGCCTGATAACCCACGCGGGCCAAGATGACCTCATTCATCACATCTACTTCCACTGGGACTGGAATGAATGGTAAACTATATACATGCATCTGGTGATTGAATACACCATGGCGTCAGTGTATGTAATTACGTGACGCGCCCCTTTTTTATACGACGTTGACGTCATATGTTATTATGACGCTTTTGTTATTGTTGTGAAAACCGTTCACGGACAGGAAAATGAATGTGAACTTGGATGTTAAATGAGGACTTTCTTACACCAGTACCAGTAAATAATATTTATATTCGTATCAAAATGTATTAATAACATTGTTTGTTTGAAATAATAAGTTATTATTCAAGTCAATATCGGTATTTTAATTGTTTGTGAATTGGATTTAACTGTTTTGTATAATTGTAGATCTATGTTACATATTGATTGTTTGAGATCCGAATGTATGATTTAAATGTGTTTGCATGTATTTATTATTTAATCCCTTTTGTTTCAGAGAATCGCTACGTCGATCAATAAAAGTGCATACTCGTTATTTAACTGATAGTCGCCCCCAAGTTGCCAACAATTCTCGATAACGTCAAGTAATCTCGATTATCGTAACGCAAAAATGGGGTCGGAGGATTATCAGAGACTGAAACGCAGCAGATCAGCGTATTAGGCACAACTTACGAAAACGTACAGAGAATTAGAAGTACAGATGAGTTCGCAGGAGAATGCTGAGTCGGTGACGGCGCTTAATGACAAACTTGTTGGACTTTACGGGAAATTCAGGGAAGTGCATGACAAAGTTTTTAAATGCTGCCAACCTGATAAAAAGAGTCATACGAAGATAGTTTTGACACTAGTTTAAAGAATTTTGAGGAGTTCAAGGATAGATATTCACAATGGAGATCGGCAATACTATCGCTTGAGGATTGTGCCCAAAAGTTTGATGGGAGACATTGACAAATCAGCGTCAACGACGTCTTCATCATCTAGGTCACGGTTTAGCGCAGGTCAGACTACGAAAGTTGAAAGCACAAAGGCAACTGCGACACATCGATGAAATGTTCGAACTCGAACAAGCCGAGCACGACATTTTACGGCGAAAACGGATACTTTCCCAAAAGGCGGAAATACAAGATGCTGAAGACGAAGAGAAGATTTTGACAAAAGTATTGAATGACGATGGCAGTGGAAACATCGTACTTATTCCGGTGACGTTATGCCACCAGGACACACTGTAACTTCCGGTCGAGACGGCGATCTTGCTGATGCGGCGCCCAGAGGTAGCAGGACCTTCCTGGCGGATCAGACTTCCGGTCGAGACGGGGATCTGGCTGTTGCGGCGTCCAGAGGTAGCAGACCTTCCTAGCGGATTAGACTTCCGGTCGAGACGGCGATCTGGCTGATGCGGCGCCCAGAGGTAGCAGGACCTTCCTGGCGGATCAGACTTCCGGTCGAGACGGGGATCTGGCTGTTGCGGCGTCCAGAGGTAGCAGGACCTTCCTAGCGGATCAGACTTCCGGGGATCTGGCTGATGCGGCGTCCAGAGGTAGCAAGACCTTCCTGGCAGATCATACTTCGGGCGAGACGGGGTTCTGGCTTATGCGGCGTCCAGAGTTAGGAGGACCTTTTTTGTGGAAAAGACTTCCGGTTTGGATGTGGATCTGGCTTGCGCAGGGACCAGGGGCAGGATGACCAATCTTGCGGATAAGACTCCCGGGCGGGACGCGCGGCATGTCTAATCGGCGTCAAGGAGCGCATTGACGGACAAGACTTCAAGTGGAAAGCGGCGAGTCGGAACCAGGTTATACTAGAAGTATTAGTAGCACTAGTAATATTGAAATTGTATTTGAACGGTTAGTTAACACATTCAACGGTGGGTTCAATATGCCAAACCAGAATTGTTTACCTTAGCGGTAAGGCGACTGATTACTGTAAATTTATCAAGTATTTTGAAACCAATACTGAGACTAAAGTGTCTGACAGTAGTCTGAGACTAAGTTATTTGATACAGTATTGTATGGGAGAGGCTAAGTCATGCATTGAAGATTGTGTGTTGCTATATCCGGATGTAGGGTACAGGCGAGCAAGATAAAATTTGTAGTCGATGTATGGAAGGCCTCATTTGATAGCTAGGGGATAAATTGACACAATTGTAAATGGACCGATGGTAAAGGCGGACGATATTGATGGTTTGTTAAAATTGTCTCTAGGAATGCAGACATGCGAAATTGCTCTAACTCAATTAGGTTTCGTGTCTGATGTTTACGGAAAATCGGAAACAGATTGTAAGGAGGCTACCTATGCACACGAGAACAAAGTGGGTTGAAACAGCCACATTATTAGTGAGTCCGGTAGAGAGCCTCGCTTTGCTGACTTTGTCAAAATTCGTTGACGAGCGATCACGCGTACCTAGCTCCTTGTACGGTGTGGATATGTTAAGAGAGCAACGCATGCATGAAAGTAGTTTTTCTACTGAAAAACAAGTCATGAATACAAACAAAGTCAAGGTCACAACACTTTCAACAAATAGTAAGTGTGTTTAACAGTTTGTTGTAAGAAATGACTGTTGTTGTTGACACACCGGAAGCCCATATTCCGATTGAAGTGCGCTCCGGTGGCATTGATCAGCCGTATGCCATTCGTTCTCGCCTTGGGTGGGCAGTTAGGGGACCAGTGACCAGTGACGCGTCTCCGAGTTCTGTGGAATGTCAACTTTTAACAGAGCGACGTTATTCTACAGCAGCAACTGGAGCGTATGTGGACTAACGACTTTAATGACAAGTCACGTGAGCACATAGAAGCCTTGTCCGTGGAAGATCGCTGTGCCTTGACCATAATGGAGTCGACAATAACAAAGGAGGACGGACGTTACCAACTTGCTCTTCCATGGCGGTCGGATGACACATATCTCTCGAACAATCTTCCGCTGGCGCATGCGCGATTGTCCATGTTAAAGCGGAAGCTTGAACGTGATGAAAATCTTCATATATGTACACTTAAGCGGTCGAAGACTACATAGAGAAAGGGTACGTGGAGGAAGTACAGCTGGATACCTCACAGTCGACCAAGATTTGGTATTAACCTCACCACCCTGTAACGAACGTGAACAAGCCTCGCAAGGTGCGCGTTGTGTTTGACTGCGCCGCAAAATATCAAAATGTGTCGTTGAACAGTCAACTCTTGAAAGGATTTGACTATATGTACAGCCTTATCGGTGTTGTGTTAATGCGTTTCCGACAAGACAATGTCGCCATAGCAGCAGACGTTGAAGCGAAATTTCACCAAGTACGGGTTCGAAATGAAGACAGAGATGCTCTCAGAGACGTTTGAAGCGAAATTTCACCAAGTACGGGTTCGAAATGAAGACAGAGATGCTCTCAGGTTTCTATGGTGGCCTAATGGTGATTATCTCGAGCACCTTAATGCTACAGAATAAAGGTACACATTTTTGGAGCTACATCTTCACCAAGTTGTGCAGCATATGCATTGAAACGCACAGCAAATATTTCGCCCACTTATATGACGAAGAAATAGCAACTGTGGTGGATAGAGATTTCTATGTTGACAATTGCTTGAAGTCGGTGGCAACTGAAGAAAACAAGAGGTAAAGAAATCGACAGATCGACGAAGTATGTTGCAATGTGATGGGTTCCGACTGACGAAATGGATGAGAAACAGCAGA
The DNA here is from genome assembly GCF_020536995.1 of Dreissena polymorpha. NCBI lineage: Eukaryota > Metazoa > Mollusca > Bivalvia > Myida > Dreissenidae > Dreissena > Dreissena polymorpha. Next base: position 29,981,764 of record NC_068361.1, read on the forward strand.
AAGGTGATAGAGACGGTGCCCGCAAGAAGAGTGCGCGCCTTAAATTAAGATTTTAAATCCAGACGACAACTTACCATGTGATCGCGCTCTTGGTAATACTTGGGATGTCAGCACCGATGAAATTAAGTTTAGGGTCTAGTTGGACGATAAGCCCATGACAAGACGAGGTATTTTTTCTGTAGTTAGTGCGATGTTTGATCCGCTTGGACTGATCGCCCAAGGACACTTCTTGCGAAAGCCATCATACAAACCCTATGTAGAGACAAGATGGATGGGATGAACCAATACCACGTCAGCAAGAGTTGGAGTTCAAAAGCATGGTTGCCTTCGCTGTCAGATATTGAGAATGTTTCCGTTCGACGCTGCTACAAGACACACAGAAGTGGAAATAGTGTTAATGCGCAGCTTCATATCTTCAGCGATGGGTCACAGACAGGATACGGTTCGTGCGCATACATACGGTTGATAGACCATGCTGGAAATATTTCGTGTTCGTTAGTTGTCGGGAAGTCTAGACTGGCACTCATTAAACAAGTGTCCATACCGAGGTTAGAGTTGTCCGGCGCCGTGGTCGCATGTTGTCTGTAAGAGCAATTATCCGAAGAGCAGAGCATAAATATAGACAGTGTTACATTCTGGACTGACTCTATGATAGTACTTAGGTACATAAACAACCAAACAAAAAAGTTTAAGACGTTTGTGGGCAATAGGGTTGCCGCCATCCATGACGTCACACAACCAGAACAATGGCGTCACGTGAACACCAAATTTAATCCAGCAGACATTGCCTCCAGAGGTATTGATGCTAGTGACAGAGTCAGCATGAACGTTTGGTTGAACGGATCAGACTTCCTGTCACTTGACCAAAGCCTGTGGCCAGAATCGTCCAAAATTCGCCACTTTTGGAAGACGACGCGGTGATTAAGAACGATACAACGGTGCTGGTCACAACTACAAGGACTGTAGATTTGCTCCTGTGCCAGTATCATCATAAAATAAACTTACCCGCGGTGTAGCATGGCTGCTTAAATTTAAAGAATTCTGTGTACGAAAGTATTTGAATAAACTCTCACAATGGACGCCATGAAATTCACGCTGGAGGATATACAGAATACTGAAAAGTCAATTTTGCAATAAGTTCAAAGGAGGCTTTTATAACGAGTAACTAACACAACTGTCTACTGCAAGCCTGTGAAAAAGGGGAATAGCATTGTGAGACTTAATCCAGTCTACCACAATGTGTTAATTAAGGTCGATGGACGCTTGTGTCAGCCCTAAGAGCAGAAGATGATCATATTCCCCAGCCAACATCATGTGACGTCGTTGATAATTCGTGACTACCACGATACATCGGGTCATATGGGAGCGCAGCAAGTATTATCATCGACGCGCAAGAAGTATGTTATCATCCACGGACAAAGTACGGTGAAGAAGACAATCGGAAAGTGTTTCATTTGTAAGCGGTACAGAGGAAAATTGGGCCACCAGAAGAGATGTCGATTTTTTCGGACCACTGCATGTCAAGGCTGGCCGTTCAGTGCTGAAGAGGCACGGGTGCATATTTCTTTCATCAAGAGCCCGTACACCTAGAAGTGGCACATTTGCTTACCGCGGACTCGTTCATTTCCGCCTTTCAAAGGTTATCTGTAGAAGAGGAACACCAGATATTTTTTTTAGCGATAACGGTACAAATGTAGTCGGAGGGTAAACGAGAGCTACAAAATGCACGAGAGAATGGAACCACTTGAAAATGGAAAGCCATATGCTTCAGCGGGAGATTGGATGGCACTTCAACCCCACATACGCGAGCCATATGGGAGTAGTATGGGAACGACTGATACGTTAAACTCTTTTCCATCTCAAAGCCATCGCATAGGAACAACTGCTTACGGACGAAAAGCTTCAAACATTCATGACCGAAGTTGAGAAAATTCTCAACGATCGTCTGATCACTCCAGTCAGCGATGAACCCCGGGATCCAGCGGCTTTAACGCCAAGTATGCTACTTTTGATGAAGACCAACACAAGTATTCCACAGGGTGTGTTACGTAAACAGGATGTCTACGCACAACGTTGGTGGAAACAGGTGCAGTACCTGGCTAACGTGTTCTGGAAAAGATGTCTGCATGATTACTTGCCTACGTTACAAGCCTGGCAAAAGTTGCAACGGCCAGACCACCAACCTTCGGTCTGGAGATGTCCTAATCGCTGAAGAAAAACGTCCCTAGGGGCCAGTGGGCTTTAGGAAGGGTTATCAGTGTATTGGAGGGTCGGGATGGACTTGTCCGTAGCTGTGTGGTAAAATCTCTTACTTCCGAATTAGTTAAACCTATTACAAAATTGTGCTTGCTTGGATTTTCAATCTAGTTAATCTACAGTTAAGTAAGTGATTAACAGTAATGACTATTTGATTTGATTCACTTGTAATTGCCCATAGCATGGTGTTTATTGCAATGATTTACTTTTGTACTCTGATGAGTGTGAGTCCATTTGAATATAGTGGTAAAACACTTACTTTGTATATGTGTTGCTGTTTGATTTAAAGAAATTCTTTAGATTATTGCAATTGTTTAAATTAGTTGACGCTGTAATAATGGTTTTGTATCATACTGATGTGTTTATGTTCTTGTATGAAATATTTATAATTTCATGGTGGGGAATGTAAGAAACGTATACATTTCTTAAATAATGTCAATGACATCAGTGTATTTAATTACGTGACGCGCCATTTGTTTATACGACGTTGACGTCATATGTTATTATGACGCTATTGTTTTGTTGTGAAAAACCGTCCACAGACAGGAAAATGAATTGGAACTTGGATGTTTAATAAGAACTTTCTGACACCAGTATCGGTGTTGTTTGTTTGAAATAATAAGTTATTATTCAAGTCAGTATCGGTATTTTGATTGTTTGTGAATTGGATATAAATGTTTTGTATAATTGTAGATCTATGCTACTTATTTATTGTTTGAGATCCGAATGTATGATATAAATGTATTTGCATGTATTTATTATGTAATCTCTGAAATCAGGCATACTCGTTATTTAAATGATAGTCGCCCCATGTTTCCAACAACAAGGCATGCATGTTGGTATACGTGTGTATATATATGTATGGAACATTTCGCTTAAATAGTATCTGATTTCAACGCTTTAAACGAGTCATGCATTTATGACAAACCTTTTAAAACTTTCGAATTTTTGTTTCGTCGTCATGATTCTTCATTTTGCAGTAACCTAACTCCCTATTATCCTAGAGCAATAAATATCGCTGCTACTCACAGTTCACTTGCAGGCGATCGTGTAGTTGAGGCTGCCTACATCGTTCTCGCCCTCCGCAAATGTAAGTGTCAGACGCGTAGCGAGTAACGTCCGGCAGACGAGTATCTCACCAGTTATTCTCGTGTCTGATAAGAAACAACGAAAATAAGGTACTTTAATGCAAGACATGATATGTTCTATGATTGTATTTCTTTAATTAACACATTCATGCCTAGCGTCCTGAAAAAAGTACATTGCAAACAGCGTAAACCCAGATAAGACGCCGCATGATGCAGCGTCTCATCTGGGTCTACGCTGTTTGCTTAAAGGAATTTCTGTAAGAATTGTTCTAAATATAGAAATAAATATACTACAACATCCCTATTATGGAAATAAATTGATCCAGCTTTAGAAGGATGGGAGAGTCCACTGGGCATAAATGGGTATTAAGCCATGTGGTATTGTAGCTTCATATGTGTCACACACACATGACTACCCTGATCTTATTTGTAACAGTGTAAGCGTGATTAATGTGATTGGTGTAAAATAGCAGGGAGGTTCGTGAGCGTCCCTCGAATAATATTAAAACCGGATACGATCATACATTGTACAGAACGAAAGTGACTATTATAGTTGAAATGTGTGCAAAAATGGGATATCCATCATAAAAACGTTAAATAATGCAATTCTTATTTTAAAGCATTCATACAACAATTTGAAGTACGAATTAAAGACGTACACGATAAACCACATTTAGTGTCGTATAATCTATTTAAACTCATCATTTTAAGTCAAACCCTTACCCACGGCGTCCCTCAACCCCCGATACCAGCGCACTGTGGGCGTTGGAACACCCGAGAAGTAACACTTCAGTTCCGGCTTGCTGCCTTCTTGGAACTCCTCATGAAAAGTAGACGAACGTTCTGGGATAATCCGTGGAGCCTCTGTAAAAATATTATTTTATTATTATATAATTCTATTATTATTTGCGTCACATTCTGGTACATTTGGTATACAATACTCATAACTATATGCTAGTGATATTCTTTTTTACAGATTTAACCAAACTCACCATACAGAGGTTCATACTTCCGGTGGGTAATGATATGAACAGCGACATAAATGGTGAGGACACGTAACTCTTAACTTCTAATTCGATTATGTTGTGGAACGCGACAGATTTTACTGCATAACTGCACAAGGAATGTTTTGCATTTATGCACGTGTTTTCTGCTAGGATTGCGTTGTTTACATTGTTGGTGTTCTTGTAAACATAAAACATTAGCTAATGATGAATTTTGAATTGAATTCAAACAACAAACCAATATTTAAAAAACGTGTTGTCAAACATGGAAATTCTTTTATCTAAAATAATGTCGGCAAACCTGACATAGCTTCTCGTGTCTCTAATTCGCATAAATTAAATAAGCACATTTCACAATCCCAATGTCTACTTCCGCATCAAACTGCATTGTACCTTACAAATTTTACAACACCACACTACGAGACCACAGACCAGATCAGACCACACCCATATCATACCAAACAGTGCGGAAATACTAAAACAGCACGAAACAAAACACACAAACGTGAATAAAACGGGAATCACCGCATTGGAAATTTATTGACAAGTCACGGAAGTTTTAAACAAATGAAATGGAGTTTTAATCCTCACACTTAGCCCATAAATATTCACTAAATAACGCATTTTCACAATAACATTTTAAGTAAAACATTCTTTTACGTTGAAATTTCAGCCAATATTAACCAAAAATGTCGTACCGACTATTTCCAGTAAGTATCGAGCGATGACCTTTCCGTTGCTCGTCTCACACGTATACTCTCCCGCAAACGTGTCGTCCACCTTCTTAATGATCAGGTTCCAGTCGTGCTGACGTTTGGCTTCTGGACTTCGAGGTTGGTTGCCTCTGAAACATCAAGTTCGCACTACAATTTAAATAAGGCGACCGATCACTTTATCAAAGCGTGCGTTCCATACAACTTTGGTACAATACGAATATCCTATACGATATATAGTGCACAGTCCTCTGTTGCGACTGACTCTGATTTGCTGTTCTTACCTTCAATTTACATTTAAACAAAACATGATCAGTCAATATAACGAAAACGGCATTTAAACACTTTACATAACTATCGATATTAAACGCCACTAATTATTACAGCAATTATATAACAGCCTCATGCGGAACTATGATGCTTATTACGATGATTGATGACGATGACGACGACGACAAATGATTACGATGGCGATGATGATGTCTTGGTCGTTGTTTAATGATAATGATGACGATCTGATGATGATGATGATGATGATAACGATGATGATTATGTGAAACTATGTAGGATTATGATATAATGATAATGGTGACTGTAATGATAATATTTTGTAAACTGATCGGTACCTGTATTTAAAACGTAGGCATCGTTTTGCAATTGTGTTTTGATTTGTCAAACTACTCCAGTGTTGTAAGATACTCATATCCATTCACTCGATCAGTGAAGTGTAATTATTGCATATTAAAACAAGTTATACAGTACGCCCATCGATTACTCAGTCCATCATACGTATGCTTGTAAACAATCAATCCACTCGTCAACAGTCCCTCTTTAGACTTCCAACGAATCTGAAAATAAGGAATCACTGGTTAACCCATTTATGCCTAGCGTCCTGAAAAAAGGACATTGCAAACAGCGTAGACCCAGATGAGACGCCGCATAATGCGGCGTCTCATCTGGGTCTGCGCTGTTTGCTTCAATGAATTTCTTTACGAAATATTCTAAATATAGAAATAAATATACTTGACACCCCTAATTTTGAAAATAAATGATCCCATTTAGAAGGATGGGAGAGTCCACTGGGCATAAATGGGTTAAGCTGAATAGCCAGTTTATTTTACGTCCAATTTAGGTACCTTCGAAAGAAAATTACCTTATGAAAGTAAATTACTATCTGTAGCAGACCTTCAACATGTATAGCATCGTTTGCATAATGCCACATTTTAAATAAATATAAAATATAGTGTGATGAAGTTAAAGTGATTGATCTTTTTATAGATATTTTGGAGCTTATTTCAGTTCTTTTTAAACATTTAAACTTATGTGTAGTCAACAATTCTGTAAAATGTTTACACATACATGTTTGAGATATAACATAGCACAAACGTTAACGAGCCTTCCATGCAAACAATGAAGGAGGAATTTGTTTCAAGTTATGACTGATGGTAATTTTGATAATATTTTAATGGTAAAGACCGTATTATTAACTATCATCTTTATAACGAATATTTTACAGATCATTTTCTTTTCTGCCTGCCGGAGCGTCTATATGGAGACCGACCCAAATACATACCGATGCCGCAGCGTCTATATGGATACCGACCCGAATACATACCAATGCCGGAGCGTCTATATGGAGACCGACCCCAATACATACCGATTCCTGAGCGCCTATGTCTTGAAAATAGCACCTCAAGGTAGCAGGCTGTCCGCGGCGGATTGCATCTTGTTGTGTGATACGCCGGAAACAATTGTCAGGACACCCAGATCTAGGTGGTGGAAAATGTGGGACGTACTAGATTATAGAGGTTATAGTAGAACAATAGACAAGGTTAAGAAAACCGGTCATAATATTCAGCAGTGAATGTTCAGCAGTTTTAACACGATACGCTTGGATTGCCAATACTTTCATCTGGTGACGTATTATTCTTTATATATAGCAAACTGAAACTCCAGACACACTATCAGGAGACAAATTATCGTAAACATCAATTGTTCTTTTACTAAAGGCACGTGACCAATACCTGCAAAAATAATCAAAATACCAAAATAATAAATCCAATACAAAGTTATGGAAATGCCTTGAACGTTTAATGCAAAACAATTAGGATTTAAATCGATTAAAGTCAACCTCAAACTAAGCACATAATTAATTAAAACAAACCGAAATAACAACACACAAGTAAATACCGTCACCTCTCAGGTAATGAAGAAATCCGAATATTCATTCTGACTAATATATGAGCATTTAATCATCGTTGCCTGCAAAGCTACAGCTTGCTTCCGGTGAAGTATCACTTAGCGATACTTATTATAACAAGACGACTAATACAGTACTCTAGTGTTTTGAAATAATGACTGCATGCGTTCGATTATAATTCCGATGAAGCAGAGCAGCCTAGCAAAAAAAATGTGATCAACATGTTCTTTTCCTAACGCTGAAAGTAACAATAACATTCATTTTGTCCAAAGGTGGTCCTGGTCCGAATGGAAGTGCTGAGCAGATACAAAAAAAAACGATAGATAACATGAAAGGAAATGAGTGCTAGCAGTAGCAGAATGTGCCTCGGGAGGTAAGATGATTTCGATTTGTTCTCAAGTGACAAGAAATCGATATTCAACAATAAACACAAATTACTATGTAATATATGGACTACATGTTCGTTATCTCTATGCATGCGTGAATGCTACCCGGAGCAAGCCATATGTGTTATCATAAGTCAAGACGTAACTTTGAAGAGAGGACATGCTTGTGACGTTGACTTGAATGTCTTTATCTAGAAGCAAGTAAAGTTGTACTAACATTTGAACAACACAACGCATGCACGCACACACAGACACACACACGCACGCACAATATACGACATAATTCAGAAGTAAAAAATTGACTATCAATTTAGTGAACATTGAGCTAAAAAATACATTTATCGTAATGGAACAAATGCACCTACATTGCACTTTTATCAAAACAAGCAACGCGACACTTTCTCGTATAAAGGTGTACATTTGTGCCAAGTTATTAAAAATCCATCAATATATGGCAAAGTTATGGTTAGACTGGAATGTTTTTATCGCCACATTTGATGTGGCCCTCTACATGTGACCTTAACCATTGAGATAGAGAGACGGGTGTTATATGCGTTGACCTTTTAAGGGTTGACAGTTGCGCTTAGTCTGTTATTTAACGTCTTTTAATAAATATTGATGATAAAATTTAGATAGGAAATTCACACAGACGGACAAACAGACAGAAGTAATGCCGGACGGACAGAACGACAGAAAGACACACAGCTTTATGTCGCCTTCTTCGGAGGGGGAAAAACAAATGCAACTGAGCAGATAACACCGCCATTTATGAATTGATCTGCACAGCTGTATATGTGTTGTTATGGACGTGCGAAAAAAGGACCCGACTTCACGCGACTTGGAATGATATAACAAAGAACGATCGGAGATAAACTTGACGCCTTTTGATTTTCAACCAAAGTTGATCTGGATTACACATTTCTACAAATGATGATTCTACAAAGCAGCAAGAGACTTCACCTTACATGATACGGACGCCATGATAAGTGGCAAATCTGTTTTTGTAACGAATACTGCCATGATTCTAGAGGAGCTGATCGATTTTAGCGCGGAATTGACAGCTGACAAATAAATAGCAATGCGCAATTATTCGAGTTTTTCAAGCAGCAGCTAGGGGCGATGACGGATATTCGTAAAATAATCAAACACAGAAGCACATGATCGACGAACGGCGTCCTCAAGCAAACAGCCGACCATGACCAGAGACGAAATTATAAAACATCATCTTTCAATTTCCACACCCAGTGAACAAAGGATGACGTTACAGCTGCTGGCATTTGACCTTGAGATCAGCTCGATAATGTTATCCCAAAGGAAATGTTGCAATCAATTCATAGCTCAGCAAAAAAGTGAGAAACTGTTGCTTTATAATCAGTCTAAGAGTTCACTTTAATTCATTGACACTGACGACAAAATCGTGTTCTTGGATGATACGGAGATAGATTTGTAAACAACATTTTCAACCTGGGCAGAATACAGGAGCATGGCGGCGTGTGTGTGTTGCCTGGTGCTACATTCATGATTTGGTAATCCTTCTTGATCATGTCCGTGTTAAATTACGTGGAATATGCAGTTCATTATTCACAATGTCTCGTTATATTATGGGATTAAGTTTATACTTGTACCGAACTTGAAACCGAAACTAAACGGGATTCATACAAGTCACTTGCCTTAAATAAATAAAGGACCTACTATTGTTTATATATAATAATACAATACTACTCCAGCAACTGGAGTTTCACTTCTTAATAATGTATGTTTTGAGAGTTTTGAAATGAACGCTTCTATATATAACCACGCCTCAACAAAACGCAGGCAAAACCAAGGGCAGCACAAAACTGCCGGAAAACAAAAATGGCCCACGAGCAGTCAAGAGGTTCCATGTCTCCTCTGCGACGAGGAAACATTAGCACCCACGGTATGGAAAGTGTGCTATAAACAAACTAATTGAGCAATGAAACTTGTTTCGTGTATTTAACATGCAAAATAGCAAAACTAGAATTGTCGATTGACGAAAGAATAGAAAAACAAGTGATACAACAAGTGACCATATAGTCATTAAATACATTGTCAATAAATGTAGACAATACAATTCTGACAATAATAGACGACTACCGTCGTGATGTGGAAAATGTGTTGTAATGACTTCCAACGTGCAACGAAAGTACTAAACGAGAATGCGTCGGGTTGCTCAAAATCCTGCAATTTTGTCGTGCGTTACCTTCCGGAATCCAGTCGGAAAATATAATCGAATAGGAGAACAAATCTCGACGGTCTAAAATAAAAGGCGAAAGATCGCAAAGGGCCGAGAGAAAACACGCATACGACTCTCGAAAATACGGAGTCGATGTTGCAATGTGCAGAAAAATAAAAAGATAAAGAAACCATCCTATCAAAAACAAAAAAGAACTCACAGTACACTATCAAATCCATGTTACATCGAAGATTGAACAAGAGCAAGAAACTCTTGCCAACGAAGTAACCTGCGAACAATTGCCAACCTTATCGGACGCGATAGGTCACTGTTCATGGCAAACAGATCGTGGCGACACAACAAGAGACGACGGTGCGCAGTGGATCAAGGTTCCATTAAAAGGCGAGAGGAGACATCCCGATAAACGATCGGCGTCGCCTAGACAACCAAGAGACGACCGAAAACCACAGACGACACCGTTACAACCCATGTCGTTGGTATCCCCTTAGCAAAAT